>NC_071289.1:84407258-84707258 GCF_943734705.1 Anopheles coustani
TTGAACCCTTAAATGCATAGGATTTGTTTCAAATAATAAAAAAACAACTTGTTTAGCTAATCCAAATTTACAAAATTAATGTTTGTGTGCAAGTAGTAGTAATTTTCCAACATAATTAAACTGAAAGAAACCTGCTAAATTAAAAGATAAAAATAAAAATAAAGTACATGGTTGAAATTCTCATAATTTAGAAATATTTTCCAAAACTGATTTAATAGTTCTAAAAAATTATAATAAAATTAAGATTTGAAAAAATAGTATTAATAATAAAACAAATAACAAATATGAACACAATTATATATTTTTTTCTAAAGCAGAGTTGAACATGCTCTTCAAGTTAACAGAGGAAACAATCCGATGGTTAGGTCACCTTTGCTGGGTCATTTCGTTTCCCTGCTGTCCTTTGGCTGGCAGAGTCTATTTAAATTTAAATTAAATTATAACCCACGCACACTTTTTCCTGAGGTACTGCCCTATTAACATGAGCTGATGCCTATCGGCGTGATTGATTTTATAATACCTCCATATAGCTCATGTTGCGCACTTCAAGTGCACCAATCGGCGATACGATCCTCCACAGCTCTCTCACAACATGAAAAAAAGCTACTTCCAAGTTTGCACATGCTCTAACATTTAATCATTTTAATTTAACCCGACCCGCATTCTCGCAAGAACCGGTCCACGGCTTCCGATCGGCAGCGAGCGTGCGATCTCTATGACCGGATCGATCGCCGTCACGTCTATTAGCCGCCGCCGGTAGCAAGCGATCCATCGAACCGTACGAACTCTGAGTGACGTGAGGAGGCACTGGAAGGCCCCGGCATATCCTCTCGTTTTCCTTGAATCAGTCCGCCCAACATCGCCTTCATTCGATGGGTTGCGTACCGGCCCGAAAAGCCAGACGATTTTTATCTCCCTCCAATAAGGCCACCCCGATGGTTATTGATTTGAACCACCGCATGAATATATGAGTGGCACTAATATGTTGTCGAAGCCGATGCGGTCCGCAAATAGTTTCGCATAAATACATATTTTTTCGATCCACTTTTTCGCTTTCGCATGGCGAAAAGATAGTTAGCTTATTAAACATTGCACCTAATGGACGCAGTGGCACGGTTTCTTGGGTCCACAAAGGGTACGGTAGGGAACCCGCCATCGTTATGGTTCGGTTGCGGTCTAGACGAGATTCCCTTTTTTTTTGCCTCTTTATAAAAGGACAGCTCTCTTCCCTTTGGAGCGTGGCAACCGTTTTGGTGCGACGTTTGCGGACGTGAGCGGCAGCATCAAAATAGAAAACGAAGTCACACTCGGCATTAAATTAAATCAAACGGACAGTCCAAACGCACCCACCGGGTTTTAACGCACTTGTCTCCTGCGAATTGCAGCCGTTTGGCATTCGTTCACTTGGACTGCCGTTTTCTTTTTCGCGACGAAGCAAAACTCTCCTACTCAAAAAGCAAACTAAAACAAACCTCGCTCGCGCACCGCCAGCATAAATGGACAGTGGCGCGCCTGGACCGGACGGCCGATGAGAAGTGAATATTTAGGGCGCTTTGGGAATCGACCGGCGACATCTCCTGCGGACGGCGCGAACCGTTCCGTCTCGTGACTCTCTATGGACATCCGGTGCAGCCCTTTGGACGTGCCTGTCACGGCGTTGCCCCATCGCTCGAGGGGCGTAAAGAAACGCTTGCCTCCAAGTCCGGGTTGCGGAGGTTCGGTCGTTTGGGGCTTGGAGAGTAACCAGCCGTCGCGGCTGGGACCCGCGTGAAGTTGCAACGTTGGGCGATAATTATTATGTAATTGCGAGTCGGTGCAACAAATCATACGCTACCTGGTCGGCGACACCCTTCGGGGAGTGTGTGGACGTTTTCGGGAGGAGCTGACGAAACATTCGAAAGGATCATGTTTCACGTCGTTCACACTGCCATCGAGCACGCCACGATGATGATGGATGTGACGAATGTGGAGTGCATGAAAATTATAGCCCTAATGGGTACATTCTTGCGTGGACGCGACTGACCGGCCACTCTGCGATTGAAATAAAGTTTAAAGCTCAATCCGACATTGTAGGAACGCATCATACATGCCATGACTAAATACCGAAGCGAAACGCCACTTTACGTCGCTTTGACACATTGAAGAAATTATTTCAAGTAAATAGTGTTTGAATTCCCCTAGTTCCGCATAAAAAATAAAAACATGTTTGTTTTTCAAACATCAAACAAAACAAACTATACCAGAAAACAAATCAATTAATAAAAAGATAATTTATTGTGAGCTCAGGAATTAATTTGAAGCCAAGTATCTTCATTTAACATTAATTCTTGAATCCGTAAAAATTTAAGAATATATTAAGCGAGCAAAGTGGGCACGAAGATTGCGTGGAATCTATAATGTAACATGTAACTAGTGTTAGTTAATACGAGTAATGAAATGTAACTTTAACATTGTATATCGATTATTAACCTGACTATAAACCATCGTAAGAAAATCTATCTCTAGCAATTTTTCTATTAAGCATTTTAAAAATACTCTAAATTATACTAGCTAGATTCTAGGGGGGTCCGCGACCGCCGAGCAGTAGCGCCGGTTAGAAAATCGGCCCATGAGCGCCGGGGCTATATATATATATATCAGCAAGTTAAAACCACGTTCAAATTTAGTTTGTTTATGCTCTGTTTTGGCTATGCGTAGGAGTCGAACACAAAATAATAATTCGTAATAATAATGATATTTATATCGGATTTTCATAAAAGACTTTTATTCAAATAGTTCAATTGAAAGCTACGGAGCAAATCTACGGAACAAACAAATTAGTACGGAAAAATATGTAGAAATACTGATTCCAGCATCACTGGGCACCATTAGCTCGTAACTCGGCCGATATCAAATTACTAAAGCCACCATAAAACACGAACATTCCGGGAAATCAGAATCCCTTTCCCCGATGGTGTGTCGAATTCCGAACTCGACCACAAGAAGAACCCTCAACGCGTAGCCCGTAAAGAGGCAGAGTACTGATTTGTGCCCCATAATTAAGCCATTTAATTAGTAAACAGGCGCCGACAGTGGGTTTGATAAGCCACGGGAGGTGGGCCCCGATGGGCCGTCCGCAATGAGCTCAATTTTCATTTTATTTGAATTATTTACCACTGCTAACGCGGGCCCATCGAGCGATGGGTTGTTATCTGAGGTCATCCCGTCAGGGCAGAAATTTAGCTGTAATCCTCGATGGTGCACAAAACGTGGGTTGAATCTCATTACCGCCGTAGCGCTAATTGATAAATTAGATATTCGATTAATGACTGGCGCTGTTAAACAAACATGATCAATTTACGGGAGCTATATCGGTTGCAAAGTATGTAAAAATTTGTGACTGAATAAAATAAATTGACATGCACATTATAAATACATTCTATGGTGACGGGTGAAAGAGAAACACACAGTCGAAACATTGTCAAAAATGACTTCAGTTATTTTGACATTTTCAATACAATCAAAGAAAAGGCATGATTAAAAGGTAGCTTATGACAATTTCACTACACCGAAGAGAGCAAGTCACGAAATCTCATTACATGAGTCTGGCAGCAAATTGTTCACGGCGTACACGTAAAGGAACCACATAAATAACTCACTGCAGTAACACGGCATGCGGTGGACCACCGAACCGTTGTTTAATTTCGTTAAAAATCATCAATTATTACCGAAGCCACAGGTGGTCCATCCCCGGGCGAGAGTGCAAGGAGCCAAGTTCAAGCGGATCCAATTTCCCGGGGAATTGATTTCATTCCACTCGTATCACTCTTCGTCCCTCACCGTCGGCAATCGAATGCACCTTGTTCAGTGGGTCGCAGTGCCGCGATGGAATAGACATACCCTACAAGGGCTAGGCCGACCCTACCTGGAAAAACGCTTGCGGAACGCTTGGGAGACAAGCCTTGTCGACCCGCCCGCAGACATTCCCGGCGAAGAGTTATGATCGATAATGATTTTGACCTTTCTTTAAAAGGAGCAACAAAATGAAAGGATACAACTGAAATCGACGGAAGACGAAAAAAGGCGTACGATCCGCACGCAGATTGCCATTTGCCAATGGTAGCCGGGTTCGTAAATAGCAGTAGTCGCACATATCTCTGCGTCGCCGGGAACGCCATTGCTTACGACCAGAGTGGCCGCTTGTGCGAGTGGAACAACAGTACCACGCGTGCAATTACATTATTCCCGGGCGACGTTTAACATGAGCAATTTATGTTGCATTGTGCCATTCGATACGCACCCGGACCCGCTGGGGTTCTCCCTGGTGCGTGCTCAAATGGTGCACGAAATCACGCACCCGAGACCATGCCCAGGGCCGAGAGCGTTGTAATTAACCGAACGGGGCAAAATCTCTCATCCAGGTCTGACCTCGTTGTGGCGGTCGGCCCATTTTGGGGGGACCCTTTCCGAGAGGACCGCTCTGATATACCAGGTGCTGGGATCTTGATCTCTTTTGCCAACCCAGAGATGTTGCTTCCCTGTAGCAGGTTGGAACTACCTTCTTTACACAGTCTCTGCATCCCCGAGGCTTTTGCCCTTCGTTATGCAACACTCCTCGTCATCGAGGGTACATTGTTCCGTTCGCTCCTGGCAAGCCGTGCTATGTTGATTAAAAAATTGTCACAAATTATCAGCACCACCTCATCCCTGGAGCCCTAACCTGACCATTCGTTCGTAAGACATCCATTGGCAACGAACTCGTTATGATTCGCCCCGGGAACGATCGGGGTCGATCAAGCGATGTTTCGATTTCCAGCGGGAAGGTGTGAAATAATCATACATAATGTGCCAGCCCAACCTACCCCACCGCTTGCATGCCCTTCTCGTGGCCCGCCCGCCACCAGACGGGCGACATTGTTTATCCAATTTTACATTCCTCGCGCTTCTCCGGCGATGAAAAGATTAATTTGCAGCTCGCGTGCATGCGGCGGCGCAGAGTCATGCATCATTCGTCTGTCAAAGAAATTAATGCCACCGATGCCTTCGGCGGTAAGGTTAAGGGGTGGCCACCTCTCGCAACGCACATTTTGTTGATGCGTAAGGTGGCAGTTATCATAACGCACGGGTTGCAATCTTACAACCTTGCTTGGAAACCAAGGCGAAGAGATGCGAATGTGACGCACCTTCTTTTTATCCTCACGTGACCCGCTTCATGTTCAACGATGCCCGCACCCGTCTTTATTGGCGTGATGATGTGCATGAGTGATGGCCGAAACTGTGAACGCTGCTAGGACCTTGGGCTGCGTGGCATACAAGAACAAACGATGTCCTAGCGAGCCAAACCCTGCACATGAGTTGCGTGCGGAAACAACTGCAAGTAGATTTACTTGAAATGGACATGCTTATGATTTTCTTTTGAACGCGCTTAATTGATTGCTTCATTCATCATAAGTCACTTTAATCGGATTTAAATTCCTGCAGTGAAGTAATGCATGAAGGAAAGGGAAATGAAAAATAGGATTTTAAAGCTGATTTGGGCATCACATGAATTTAAATACACCTCTAGCTTCTTCTAACTGCCCACTTTTGTTTTACCAACATCGACGTTAGCTGCAGCTGAAGTAAGCAAAGTGTAAAACTGCTTTGATGTGCCTTGTGATACACAAGTACATAAGTTATAAGTTGGTACAATATCGTATCGTGTTTCATTAAAAACATTAGTTTATTTAACCAAACACGTGAAAACGTCTCAAGACAGACTTTTAAGAAACCAGAAGAAAATTTGATGCTGTTCTTGTCTGACGAAGTATCAATTGAAAATCCGACGGCTTTAAGTAATCGTTCGTTCGTTAAAATTGCTGTATCATTAAAACGATTAGCAAAAAGTTAAAAGTTTTCTCATGAAAGTAAAACTGACAGCGACGATGTTAACAAATCGTTCGAAAATGCTTTATAGCTAAAATGAATGAAAGATAAAAAATCTAAAAAATGTTTTCAGGTTGTTAAAAGTTGTTAAAACAAAAATAACTACATTCTCTACTCTTTCGATCATAAATTGTTTTTCCCTTTATAGCTTAACTTTACACAACTTGTTTCGATCAATTTTTCTATTTGGTTGTTTCAATAAAAATACGATCAAACAAAATTGGTATCGGTAAGAACTTTTGTTCGAAAATTGATTAAAGCTAGCATTTGGCTTTCCAGTTATTTGCTGTATAGCTGAAAACACTGTATTATTTTAAGCGAAGTTATAATGTTCATATTCTAATGATTTGCGATACTCTTTAAATAATGCTTTAATAGCAGTTTAAATTGTAGTACCGGATTATTTTATTGAAGCCCAATAAATCGGTCAGTTTTCCCTATTTAGTCTATTACATATTTGAACGTCAATAGCATTCATTGTATCAGTGCATTATATTCAACGTGGCTTCCGTGGCATCCATGGCCTTTGTTTCCATTAAATAGGTCAATTTATAATATTCACTACCGTTTTTGTTCGGTTCCTAACCATTTATAATTTATTGACGCTGTACAACCTTTTACGAAAACTCGTTGATGACGTCCATTAGTGGGATTGTGTTGTGAAAAACTGCACGCACAAAAGACAACGCACTGGGAACGCTTTTAACGTAGTAATAAAAACAATCGACCATGCCGACCACCATTGGAAAGGACCATTCGAACGACGAGCAATATCGAACCGATGGCGGTTCCATCGGTAGCAGAACTGCACTGACTTCCATTTGGCACAATTTGCACCGCTAATGTATCATCGCATAAAAGTGGCCACTTAATGTCTATTTATGGCTTGCCCATTTGGCGCGTGCGACGGCAAGTGAGAATGAAATAAATTTTTTGGAAGCACCCGGGGAAGGATTTCCTCCGTGTGACATTTGACACTCACGCCTCCCTACACCTCCGCCGAGGTTAGGGAGTAAGGCAATGATTTACAACAATAACGGCAACAACAACCACAAAAACTCACTTAAGATGGCGTGAAATATCACGCACACACGAAGGTAAACACACCGCCCGAAGGAGTAGCAAAACAAATCCTACCACTCTCGACACATGCTCAAGGTGACGCTTAACCTTTTTGGGACTGGGAGCGCAGGCATTTCATTCACAGAAACCAAATTGCAAAATTCCTTCCTCCTGCCACCCGAAAGTAAACCATCGACAACTCAATTCGCGCCCGAACGATTCCAGTACGCGGTCGCCGGCGGTGGAAGCTGTGCTTTATAAAAATCCATTCATCAACCATCCAACAACCCACAAATGCGCTGTGGCGTCCCGGTCACGGCGGCGCGTGGTGTAGGTTGCGGAAAACGCCAAGACGAACCGGCCGCCGCCAGCAGCATTAAATCAATTTAATTGGTTTCCACTGACCGAGAAACGACCGTTGACGACCGTCACCTTTTTCCCCTTCTTGGCGCGGCGGGAAGAAATGTTTAGCTGTTGGCCATTTCACAAATGGACGTGTGTGTTTTTATGTGTGCTCTTTTTTCTAGCACACTCCCTTCGCTCTGCTTTCGTTTTGTTGAATTAACAGATCCTTAATCATTCGCTCTGTGCTGCCACTGCAAAGTGTCCGACTTTTCACATTCCATTTCAATTTCAAACCCCACCGCGGAAGGGAATGCTTGGGGGAACAGAAAACTGAAATTAATTTTTTGCGCGACAGATATCCGCGCTCCGAGCAGGAAAAGTACACAGGCTAGAAAAGATTCGCTTAAAGTCATTAAAACGAGAGTTCAGGCAGCAAATAATTATCTCGTCCGTCAGGATTTTCATCTTCAACGTGAAGAAACGGGCGCTCGAGCACCATGCGTCTCCATTTCGTAAGGCATTTGTTTCAACTTGTAAAGAACTTGCTTTAGCACAGGCTTTTTATTATAACTCAACATTTTGTTGAGTTTATTATTATTGAGATATGGCTTTAATTCTAATCAAAAATTATTTTTGTCACAATTAATTGCATACCAGTGCAAATAATGCCATATGCGTAAAGAGCGTAAAATCCGAGCAGCTCATACGTGGAGTCCTTCCATGTTGCGTCCTTTGTAACACAACTCAATTGAGGCCGATGCGCCATCCAAACGATACGCAAGAACCGAATCCACGCAAATACGCAGTTTGTAAGCGCTGGCAATCGGTTTGATTGGACCCAATTAGGGGAATAAACTAAAATGCCATTTTGTTTTGCTTTCACAACTCCATTGACGGGCGTTTTCGTACTTGTGCTTTGCATACGTCGGTAGTTTTAAAATTTATGAGTTTTCTGGTTTTTTTGTGTAGAAAAATATAAAGAAAGCAAACAAAACCAATTAACGATAAAAAAAAACATGCAAATGCCAGGAGTGATACAAAGATAATGACATAAGAAGAACATGTTGAAAATAAATGAAAAGAATTTACTTGACCAAAACTTGAATTGATTTAAAAAACGTATTTTAAATGATTCTTAATCCACGTGAATCCAACGAAGTAAAACCAAAAATTAATAAATTATCAACTCAAACATGCGTTAAGCAGCAAACGGCTTCAATATGCAAGGCAACGAAATAATTAACCCGATCCAGCCGACAAATCAATCCAAAACCTTAACACCATTCTCGACAATAAATAACACAACTCATCGCATCGGTAAACACCTTGTGCAGTTTTAATCTTCATAAATTAAGCACCCGATGCACCGATAGCTGGTAGCGGGCAGATGACATCAGGATGGAGGTTTTATTTCCCCCCGCACAAGATGCTACGCGAATTGAGCGGTCGCACATTGCATTTGAATTAAGCTGGGATCCACGGTCATCGTGATCCAAGGCGCGTGTGCCACGCTCACCCACGCGCGCTCGGGCTGCGATTCGAGTGGCCGATTCGAGGAACATAAACACACGCACGCACAAACCAGTTGAACGGCCATCGCCGTCGACCTAGGCCTTGCGTTGGTAGGCCGATCGTGGGCGTCATGCAGAGTCGCGCACGATTAACACGTGCCGCTTGGGGCAGGGCTCTTCACGCTCGTAGGCGTCTGAGCCGTGCGCGTGTTAAGCCGATTGTTGCTTCGATCCGCCGGCGCAAGATTGCGACCGTGGAAGAGAACATTTTTCCCTTTTTTGGCAATAAACGAATGGAAGCAAACGCCCTACCAAATCTTCTTTTTGTGAAATAAAACATTTTAATTGTACTGGGCATAAACAATTAAATTATATTGAGCCTTTTCATTTAATCCTCCCATTTTCCTTTTCAATTGATGTATTTTATAAAAATATTTTTTTATTTGGGACATGTAAGTAAATGAAGACAAATAAGCAATTGAAAAGGAAATCAAACTGGAAAGCTACGGTAAAAACTGTAATACTTGTATACGCCATTACCATAAAAATATATAACATGAACGACAATCATTATAATGGCCGTTGATAGAACCACCCACAATTAAGTTGGGATTTGTGACGCAGAAAAGGTTTTTCCTTTTAAATAGTTTGCAGCCGGAAGCGTTCGAGGCGCTCCATCGATTGCACCTCAACAATAACCGGCTCTATCTAAAAAGGCCACAACCGGTTGGCCACTCCTAAGCCGACGCTCGCCAAATGCAAATGGACATGCGGCATGCGTCAGCACGTGCACGATTCCCTCCACCGAAGGACCCGCTCGCCGGACGCATCTCGGACGGGATAGATCCAAAAGAAAAAGAGAGCATTACATGCATTTGCGTCAATTTCATACCCATTTTATCCGCTGGTCCACGCTGGCTCCACCTTCAAATGGTGGCGTGCTTTTGTTTGCAAGCGTGTCACGAAGAAGAATTCCAAAATGCTGGCACAATGAATCGTCTCGCCCTAGGGGTGCGCTCGGCCACTACGGGTAGAAGGAATCAGCCGGTTTGCAACAATGTTGCAAAATGTAGCTCGCGCTTCGCCAATTTTCGCCCAGCGTGGGTTCGGTTCGGTGGCGGTTCTCCACGGCTCGCTAAATCAATCTTATCAAAACGTGTCACGCTGCAGGCATTTGCCGCCCGGGGAATAAAGAACCGTCGGCGGAAGAAACCATCCGTGTGTGTGTGTGTCGCGGTATTCTGCCGCAGCGTGGGAAATGATACACTGGAGAAGCAACGCGCAGTTGGCAGAAACCTGTTTCGAAATAAAGTACAAAGTTGATTTTACTTCTGAAATGTTGGACGCATCTTCACGATCGTTACATGCTTACAGGATTTAGATCCATACCATGGAATGCATCAAGTTGCAGAGAGAAAATGTCATCAACATAGGAGACATTTTCAGAGGTAACGGGGAACTTTGCAATCATATAGAAGAATATGACAAAAAGAAAGCAGAATCGTGAAAACTCACCGGGAAACTTTGCAATCGATTAGGGGAATAATTTTTTTATTAAACAAAACTCATCGCCTTGTGGAGGTAAATGTTTCCCAATTTTTCTAAATTTTTCGTTTTCTACAAAAAATATTTCCAACTTAAAAATACAAATATTTACCTATGTTTCACGCACTTGTTTTATCTTGTTACGATACGTGCTATCAAAGAACAGGTCGCTCTTAGCAAAGAAGTTCCACGCCAAATGTTTAATATTTCTTATTTCGAAGTTCTCCACGTTTACCGTATCGATTCCGTTAGTTGAGAAACGGTGCAATCATTATTATAAAAGGGATGATGCGGATCAATGCAAACAAATGACAATAAACGAGGCTTTTTATGAGATTGCCATCTTTCTCCCCTATCCGGTTGCAGAACTACACAGTGGGTTTGCACTTTTCTCCTAGCTGTCTGGCATATTCCGCTATATGATAACAATGTTCTCTCTACCATTTGAAAATATTCCCCATGCATTAGAAATATTCCCTCTACCAATTGAAACGTTTCATTACATTGAACGAAACATTGTGTTGATAAAATACAATTAGTATTGGTTTGTGGAAAGGTTTGAAAACAAAACACAAACAATTATAAATAAAGTTACTATTTTTGGTTGATTTCAAACTTCGAGCACGATAAAAACAGATGTTGATTTAATGTTGCATCAGAACAATTCACAAATTTGTAAGTAGTTCTACCAGAAATAAAAAAAATCAACGAAACTAGATGTTACAATGTACGATCAATTTACTTTTAGACTGTATTTTCTAACCAAACAGTAATTTGCGGAACCAGGGATTGACTGCAAGTAACAACATCCTCGCTCCGGTATCTACTTACGCCCAGAAATACTTCTAAAACCGTTCTGCTTGTTGCCGGGGGTCATAAATAGTGCTGGAAGCTTAGGAAAAAACAGCGTAACGTAACACGGCAGTATTACCGTTCGTCCTATTTCTTCCCCGGGAAAAGGCACAATAACTAGCACATCTTACCTGAACCAACCAACCTACCTGTTTATGGCTTTTCTTACTACTATTTTCTACCCTCGACCCGCACGGCAACCTGGTCAACCACACACACACACACACACATACTGTGGGTACAGGTGGTCGTCGCTGGTCGCAGGATGGAAATAGAAAATTGATAAATTATGGCTTTTTGTCGCCATGACGCCATCGCCAGCATGGCACACGCGACCTGGCGAACACGACCTGCAGGAGTATATGTTAGGGAGTACAAAAAGAATTGCAATAAAGGTGCATTCTTCTCCGACGACGGGAACTAATCTCCAGCCCTTCCTGCTATGTCCTACACACACCCTTTCTCGTTCTTTCTCTCCGGCTAACACCATCGCCATTTCCGGGCAGAATCGATTGTACTAAACAGCAGGACACGAACCATCGTCCGGATATGTGATATCCTGTCTCCAAAGCGCACTTCCTTTTTTTTCGAATTCCCGACAACGCCGGCAACGTAGACATTGCATAGTATCGACCACTCCCTACCTACACGCGATTAAAACATCGCAGAAAAAATGTCCCAATAAAATGAATGTAAACCGGCACTGGCGGGCCGTGACGTACCGTTAAAAACTGCATTTTTATGTCCAATAAACGCTGGAAAGGGACGTCGAAGGGACACTGCTGCAAAATGAACCATGAGAATCGATTAATTAAACCGTTCCCTCGGCGCACCGGACGCATTGCTGCTTTGCGGAGAGGAACGAACCTTTAATAAAATCGACCGATAAAGTGCCCTAAAGGTGCCATCGAAAAGAAAACACGGGTGGCATCGGAACGTAATGCGCCTGGCTGATGTCGATAAATGTCACAAATCTGAAACAGCCAAGCGCCGTCAGGGGACACCGGGTGACCGCCACATTAAAGCTTTATTCCAACCACCACGCAGTGTCACTTATCGCGTATCGGTTCATCCATCTTGCCGTTAAAGTGGATGCTTGTTCAGTGGTTAGTGGGTAGCTGCGCTGGCTAGATACACCTTTTTATGGCATTATCAGCGAGAGTGGATTAGTAAAGCATGCGTCATAAAAGCAGCTTCAAAAGTCACAACTATGGTATGGTTGTTTTTTTCTACCGGCGGAGGAAAAGTCTTCTTAACGGAGGTCTTTAAATTCGATTTACGATCGAAATCGTCGAAGCATTTTTATTGCAGTCAAATTGGCTCAACTCTAAAATGCACATCTGGATGGCATAAATCACGGAGAGCAACTTTAACCCTTCGTGGGGCAAGAAACAACCTCATATGATATGAAATCAGGGTAAAAAAATATAAATTTTGATGTCAAATATTGTGCTTTTTCTCAAATTTGTATATCTGATAAAATATTCTTATGGTAGATTTACGATGACAACTAAAAAAGTTGAAACTAAACTACTGAAAGAAGTGAGAAACTTATTGCATTGGTGAGATCAAAGAAATCTTCCACATCAAAGAGAATTCCGGACGGAATGAAGAGAAACTGCCATAACCATTTTATAAGGAACATACAGACTCTTTGAAATGCAATTTAAATTTTACTTTTAAGGCTTGTATTTATATCTACATCCTTGCACTATTTGAAATTAATTGCTTATTGCGTTGTGCTTAGGTTTTATTAAATTTATTTTTTGTTAATGGAAAAATGATTTCAAGAAATAAAACATTCAATCCTTAGAGGTTAAAGCATCCACACTTCGAAACATAATTTATCATCTTTCCCATGAACCGAGCCTACAGATACAAGCGACACTGAATCGTTATTCGGATGAACTGTGAGCTCTGTTCTGGCGGAACGGCGCGGTTGCCATAAAATGGACGTAAAAATTCATTCTCTACCGCACGTTGAAGGCTACATAGACGTTTCGGATAACCTTTCCATGGCAATAAAATTATCCCACGAAAGAGAAAAATCGATGGGTGAAAAGGAGCAGCAGCACAGGGTGTTGGGTGTGCAAAAACACACAAGTAATAACCCATTTTAATCCTTCGACCAGCTGTTCCATAAGCTGCACCGGCAACCATCGATCGGTGGGAACACGCGTCGGGTTCCCCAACCCTTTGAAGCATAGCTTAAGATGAACGCAGGAGCTCCGTCGCGCAGCGGCTGGCAAAAATCATTATCACAATCACGAACACCGAATCACGAGAAACTTCGATTTCTGTCGCCGTGTTTTACCCTTTTTCCTACCATTGTCGTTTGGCTCTCGGTCGGGACAGAAGTAAATTATTCCATAAATGGAAGCGATCTTTATTTTATTGCATCACACGGCCCAGCATTCGGAGAAACGGGTTGGGTTTACGATTTGGTGCCGGTTTGTCTTTTTTGCATTCATCTCCTTTGCTTGCTAGCTTGCTTGCTTACTCGCTTGCTTGCTAGGTGTTTACCTTATACTCTTCCCCTCTTGTCGAAGTTGGGCTTTTAAAAAGGCACCACCGGTGAGGGGGCGGCGAAGGTCAGCATCCCACCCGGAGGTCCTTCCACATTGGGCTTACGCCGAAAACCGGACCGGGGATTCCAATCGGGCCGGAAAGCGATCACGAAGCACATCCGCTCCACAACCAATACGCCGGAGCTTAAACCTCCCAGCAATGTTGGAGGTTGAGGTTTAGTGAATTATGTAATGTGATGGAGATTGGGTTTTAAAAAATATATTAAAATGTTGTTTTTTTGTTGCATTAAAATTCCCTCGCCGTTGAAGTCCTTCAGGATCTTAATTTATGAATGAGATTAATTTAATTCGACCCACTGAGACGTGCGGTTTAGCTTGGAAGATTATTCTTAAATGATGTGTGGCACATTTTCTACGCATTATTAGTTTTCAATTTAAATGATGAACGTATCCAACCTGCGATCGCCACAGCTCATAATACGCTTGGCATTGGTGAACGGGGAAAGATTACGGTAGACGTTCGGCTCGAATCAGTGCACGGCAGTTTCGGAGATTTACGTCGCCTAAGCAAGAGGTCTCTCTAGCCAACGAGACTGGGTGCGACTCCAACAACCTGCTCGGTCGATAAATTATGACCTAATCCAGCGTGCCCTGCGCCACAAAACGAGATCATGCACACACACACACACACACACACATACGCCGGCGTGATGGATGGAACTCGTGAAATCCACCGGATCGAAATCCGACAGCTATCGCTCAAAGTGGATTCATTCGTCAATCCGCCCCTGCTTGTCGCGCACACGATCTCATCGCACATGTGTAGTTTCTGGGTTGTTTTAAATAAATATACTTTTAATAGATGACTTTCGGCAGCCGGTTACATTCTGTCCGGCCTGGCTTCGTGCCACGCCACCGGAGCTACCCTTTCGGTGGAAGATAAATGATGGAGACGAAAATGAGGCGAGCTGTCAATACGCTCGCCGCACGGGATTACCTTGGACCGTGTGCGGCGACGCAAATTAGTAGCCAAAAGGATGATTTATATTTGACGCCAGGGTGCGAGCCAGTGCCGGAGCAGGGTTGCGAACTCATTTGCTAATCGTGGCAACATTAAGCTCCCGCATGCAGCGACATCTGAGGATAGTTTATAATTGCCTTATGGTCTTATGGATCGTTAATCTTGTACGGAGTGAAATGTTACTTCTTACTAAACGATTCGTTTGTGGAAAATTTCTGGTCTATTTATTTGAGCATCTCATTTTAAAATAGTATCTCTAGCAAAACTGGAGTAAATCTACCGAATCGTTTTGCTCCCGCCACAAGAGGACTGGTAAAAAACTTCACTTTCCTACGACGCCCGGTTCAAGGGCACCACTGACATGTCAGTCAAACGGGCTCGCCCGAAACCCAATGCAATTAACGCGTCGGCTTGAAGTCATACCAGTTCAGCAGCCGGTACACCAGGGAGAGCCCCACCTCTGGGTTCCTTCTAGAGCCGCTTCACAGGCTGGATGCAGGCGATGCTGAGCGTGGACGCGTGCGCGCGCTTATGCTTCCCAATGTCACCCGAGGCGCTCGGTTGGTGAATGGAGGCAAAATTAATTTAAAAGACATTACATAATTAAGCTTTAGCACACACACACACACATACACTCATGCTGGCTGGTTGTGAGAGTCAACTAAAGGCTGAACAAATGCGCCTCGCCTGTCGATTGAGCCAAAGGCAATGACGAGTACGAGTTACATCGAGGAATAATTAAATATCTTTTGTTGGTGAAATCTGATTTCACATCCGACTGTTCCATCAGTAGCGAACATCATAACAGGCGTGGTTATGATTGAGAATAAGCTTTTGTGTAATATTTAATTAATTTTATAAACGTTGGCCGATACTGACAACAGTGGTAGCACCAGAAACAATGATATCTGTCTATAAAGTCCAGATAAGAGCTTTAACAATCTTTTAATTGCGAGTTGACCCTTTTACAGCTTTGTCTGAGTCGTATTTGGGCCCAGCAAAACTGTTGTAAAAAAAACAAATATAAAAATAATATATCAGAATGGTTCTAATCACAAGTTAAGTGTATATCAAATGTCGGAACCTTTAAGTTGTCAACATTAAGGAGACAACTTAAATCAATTCTCAAACACGAAAACGATGTTGGAAATGGGAAAGACGATGGACTTGGTTAGATAATCAAAGATCTAATAATAAAATACAATTTTAGAAGAGGAAAACAGTCCACTTTGTGTAAATAACGATGAGCGATAGTAGTTCATCAAATAGTTAGTCAATGAAATATACTTGCAAAAGAGAAAAAAAAGTTGTCTTTGTGTAAAGAAATTTGAGCGATGTTGAAACACTTATGATAACGGGAAAACATTTTGGAATATGTCAATTTTCCCTGTCTATTCTTCCAAAAATCGCTCTAACATGTGCGATCATTATGCGAATCTCCATGTAACCGGTTTTCACGTATCTTCACCGGCTAGAAACATTGTTCCGACAGCTGACAACGGTGGCGCCATATCACGCACGATTGGCAGGTACAAACAACGACGAACCAAACTTGCCTTATAGTAGACTATCAGCCGACAGGGAGTGACTTTGCCGCCCGGGGGTAACATTTTGGCGGTTTCGATAGCGCCCCGCCGTACGTCATTTATGGTTGGGATGTGAGAGGGAGGTTATGTTCAGGGCAGATCTTTGCCGAGTCGCATTTTCTCGCTGGCTTTGCTGCCCCAGCGTTCGTAAGAGGCCGGGAACAGCGCAATAGGGAAGTGAAAACCGCGGATGCGACCACGGTCTTGTCGAACAAGACGTCACGGTAATAATAATACCGTAAACACGGGCGCGAACAAGGGCAGCATGGTATACCTCTCACGGTCGGTGGTAGCACACAGCGCCCAGCAAGCAGATAAGAATCCACAACGCGACCGCGCAACGCTATCGGACGTATAATCTTCGGTCCCCAAGTGTTACCGCCATTGTTTTGATTGCCGGTGACGTCACGATAACAGAAAAATTTGTGTAAAGATGCCCCTGCGAAGACATGCAATCTCAACACAAATTCCAAGCTTCTCGGAGATGTTTGAAGATGTTGGGCGAAGGAAAAAATATGGTCAGATATCTTTAACCTATGTCGACCTATGCTGATAATGATTTAATATTTGCACTAAATTACTATTGATTGAAACTACGCTTGAGTGCATTGAAAAACAATGAGTTTCCCGCAATATTGCCAGCTTAAAACAAGTGCTAGACTAACATCCAACATTCGGTACTAGTGTAGAACCGAGTGGATCGGATTCCCTGCCCACTAGCTACTAACAAACTGCAGCCGGTACTTGTCATTCTCGGCCGCTTCCTTCCCGCCCAGCGATCTGCTATTTTCCTTTTTCCATAAACGCCATCGCGCCTGGCACGTCGATTGTTTGTTTGGATGTGTGAATATCAATTTGTTCGACAGCTGCCAACGGAATCGACGGAACGAGATCGAGTTTGTCCACCCCGGCCCGTGCTCGCACCAACCAACACCACTTCCGACTCGCCGAAGCCACCACCGAACTGCCAACTGTTTGGCTTCATCTCGTTAGCGAAGCGTCACTTTTAATTAGCCAACCCCATTAGTAGCCATGGCGAGTAGTTCTAGTACGGGGGCCTCATCCCCCTACACGATGGCCCCAGCGAGCGTATGTGTGTGTGTGTGAGTTTGATGACCAAGTTGGTTGGCTGGTGGGGGAAGGGTGGAAAGCAGTGCGACAACTTTTCCAACTGTGCGCCGGAGCTGCTCCACAACAAATCAAATCCCTCCGCACCGCACAGTGAATTGTCTCGCAAGCATGTCACCGGAGGACGCCGAAGCGGACTCGGGTTGCGTATTTCAGCTGTCAGCATTCCGGACGGATGTGCCCACCGAGTGACGGACACTGTGACTGCGGTTGCGACCGATACCGATGCTGTGACTTCTGCCGGAAGCCTGGATACGAAGCGGAGGTCGTCAGGGGGGCTAGCGGTACGGTGTGGCGATAAGTACGTGTAATCAACACCTTCGCCGGTTTGTTGTTACAGTTTACTCTCACCACACAAACACAGCAAGGCTCGGCAAGGGAAGTTTGCTGATGCGCACCGAAAACAATCCACAACAATGGTTCTCGCAATCGATTACCCTATTTTTGAGTTACGGTACACCGCTGCGAATTGGGTTAGTGTTTGGTGATTGTTTGATGGTCTATTAAGTTGATGTCACCAACCATTTACATGCCTCTTTACAGAACAAATACGAGCCTCGTATAGCATTTTCCGGCTTTTTATTCCAAAGTCTCATCAAAACACTAACAAGTAGCAGGTTTTATCTGACAAGTTGCGCTCTATAATGGCAACAGCGCATCATCAATGGCATGGCAACATTACCGTTCTACAAAGCCACATTCAATATCTAACATGTTTCATACAAACGCCCAAAATACACTCAAACTAAGCCTAGCGTAAGATTTTATGAACACGCTTGTCTAACGAATATTCAAAATTTTCTGAGGAGTGTTTATTGCATACTTTTGGGCGCTACATGCATTAGGGAAACGAGGGACAAAATGCACCTCCGGGGCAAAATGCTTTCAAAGCAGAAATTTTTAGTTTTAAACAGCTCGTTGACATTTAGTAGTTTCCCACCACGCTTGTGTTGGTTATATTATATGATCACTGCAGGCTCTAGCTTTACTTATACTTATTAACGCAATGCACAAGTTGAGGAAATCGCGTGCCTTAACCAAAATAGTTTTGTGAGGTTTTCGAACAAGAAATATGGTGAAATAAAGCGAACCCAACATAGCACCTTATCCCAAGCCAGTAGTCAAATTATCATAAAATTGTTCCATGTCTCTATACTTCACTAGTATAATTGGACCAGCATTAACTGCTGCTTTTCAAAAATTGAGAAAAACAGAACATGTTTTGATTAGTTTGTTTTTGATTAAACTGACTGCTAAAATTTGTTTTGTTCAAGAAATCATTTTGTTTTTGTGCACCCAACTGCCACATTGATACTTTTCCAACCGCTATTCATTTTTCTTCCCGCCGCTAATCTAGAAGATTTACGCAAAAGTTTTCTAAAGTCTCCCACGAGGGTTTAAGATTTACGGTAAACACGCTTCGATTCGATTGATTCGATATTAAGTTTCAACACAGACGTCAGCAAATACAATTTGGTTTTATGTCTTTCATTTCTTTTAAACAATTCTGAATCAACACCCATCCACAAACTGTGCACAGCTACACGCCAGGCACGACGGTCCCTTCTCCCCTAAACGGTGCCCAAATAGAAGCGTTATAATATTTACTTACTTCCAGCGGTCGGTCTTCTCACGGTGGTGGATACGACGGGAAAGCTTGTAATGTGACCGGTGGCGGATATTGAAACGATGGAATCTTTTTTCGCACTTTCCTGCAAATGAAACAGAGCACACAGAGGGCGGGTGAGAACAAATCAAAATAAATTATTATTTTTAGTGACACATCTCCGGCAAATGTTTTCCCTTCGCGTTTCGACAAATGGGATTACGGTTCGTGTTTTGTACGCCCTTCGATCGTGGAGAAAGAAAAAGATTGTCCCGGTAAAGACACGTTTAGCGTAACTCGATTCACAGTTCCAGAAAATCTATTCACCTGCGCTAACCTTGTTAAACTTCTATTATTTTTTCCCACTTTCCTGTTGGCGCCTTTTTTGCACTCCGAACAATCCTACGCTTCACCGCAGGTCGATGTCTCTGCAGTGTGCAGCCTGCTCCACGGCGAGGGCAACCATCCCGCCGCGATAAAATCCAATTTCTTATTTCGGTCCTACGGGCCGATCCCGGAGCCCCCTCGTATCACGTTTCCCGACAGCTTGTGATTGATTTTGTGCGCGCACGGGGTAACGATAAATATGCTTTCACTGCGATTTCATATTCAATTTAAACCCAACTCAATTTGTGCACATTCAATTTCAAAAAACCTTTGGCGGCATGTTTGTTTCTGTTTTTTGTTGTAGTTGTCTTTGTTTCTATCTATCTGGTTTTCCCTAGGCTGCGGTTTCCGGTGTACATCTGGCCGATGTACATCTTCGTAGGCACGTGTTCTTATCTTATGATTTGCCGGGAGTTGGAACCAAAATGCTTCGCTCAAAAGAAATTGTGAGAATTTTGAAATGTTAAATGGGAATTAACACGTTGACAGGCAAGCATTTTGGGCACACTTTTTTAGTACAATCTTTTTAAATACATTTTTTTTTATCATTAAACCGACGGTTTTCGAAGGCCAAGCAAAGACTCCTCTTCCCAAAGAATTAATTGTTAATATCAACATAGTTATTATGTTGCATTTTCATTTATTGATGCGTCTAAAGCAACTTCAAAAATGTATCCTCTCGGAAGTCTTGTTTTTGCTTGGTTTACGAAAACAGTTGGCTTGATGAATTTGGTAGTCAAATTTGATCGATTTTGTACTAAAAATCTGTATTAACACGTTGACTGCTATGTCACCCAAAAGTGGGTGACAGCAAAACTCAGTTCTAACAAGTTTTTGAGCCATAAATAAATAATAATGCAACAAAAAAATTGTCATAATATTTTATATCAATTCTTTGGGAAGCGAAGTTTTAGCTTAGCCTTCAAAAGTGGTCGGTTTAATAAATGTTTAAAACAAATGAAATTAAAAAAGGTTGTTCTAAAAAAGTGTGCTAAAAACGCTTGGCAGTCAACGTTTCTTCTTCTTTAGCACACTTTTTTTTTCGTTTCTAAAAAAGAGGTAAAACTAAACTAAAGGTCAGTTGATGTTATTATTTTAGCTACGGAACGTGTTAAGTAGTAATGGAACAATTGACGGAACAAATCCCAAAAGATGTACTAAAATATTGTACTAAATGTTTTTGTATGCATACCTTTTCCGTACCACCATCCTTGGAGCCGGCTCCCGGGTAGGAAGCATTGACCATCGTCGCGTTGACGGCGCCGTGGCTGCCTAGTTTGTTGTTGTTGGCCGCATTGGACTCGCTGCTCCCGTTGCCACTCGTTGCCGCCGCAGCCGCCGCCACATTGCCGACGTACAGGCCACTATCCTTGCGGGACTGCTGCTGCTGATTGTTGCTACCGTTCGAGAGGATGCTCGGCGTGCAACCCATACCGGCGCGATCCTGGCCGTCGTCGCCGTGTCCTGTCGCGGCCGTGCGCGCACCGTTCACGCCACAGCAGTATCCAGTGAACCACATGCACCGGGCACGGAGGACGACGCCCGATCACCGAAGGACAGCTCGCACAGAGGAAGACGATAGCACCTTCCAAACGCTTGTTTCGTTTCAAAAAGACACTCTACGACAACTTTTCCTTTCCTCGAGCAAAACACTCAAGTCTCAAACCGTTGACCGGGTTGAGTTTTACTTTTTTCCACTCCCGGAATGTAACACGCCAGAAACTCCACTAATTTTCACTCATTCCAGCACAGCACAATCACAACATGCACGCACACTCGGGTTGGCGTATCCTTCGGGATGGGGATGCTTCAGCAAACCACGAAGGCAACCGAATTCTCTCGGCTCACCCCCTTACACACCGGTTGCATCGACCACGTGGCGACGTGAGCTGGCATTTTTCCTCGCAGCACACCGTCATACTGGAACCAGCACATTTTCTTCTTCTGTTTTCCTCGCACGGGGGGAAAACGGGATAGGAATGTGTCTTACCCGCGAGGCAGTGGGTCGGACTTTCTCTCACCGGAAGCAGCTCATCATTTATTCATTAGTTGGAACCAAGTAGTGCACCCGAACGGGAAAACGTCGGCCGTGAGGGAAACCGTGCCGGAACGACTGCAAATTATCCTCCAACTGGACACGGCCGAGAGTATTAGTCTAATGGTGGGTCCTTTCTTCTTCACAATCTTAATATCCACAGCTCATAACGCTTCCAACTTTACTTTCTTCCGGCCGCGTGTTGCATTCGCTCACACTCACTCACTCACTCACTCACTCACTCACTGCTCATTTAGCAAATTTCCACCTCTTCCGTTTGGCTTTCGCCAGCGTCGTGTCGCGAAGCCACCGCCGAAAAGCTAAAATGAACTCACTGGAATCAATTATCAGCTTCTTTGCACATCATTAATCTTACGGACTTATTTTTAGCAGTATATCCTTCTTCCTCGCAACCCCCACCTGGGCCCAGCCACTCGCCACCCGTTGCTCCGAAACGACAATGGCTGCCGTGTCCTTAAAGCGGTGACGACTTGATGCCAACCTCCTAGTAGCACACGCCACGAGATGGAGGCAAAGAATCGGAAAAATGGTACATTGCTGCAGGTCGTAACGTAAACCGACGGTTCCTTTCGGTACACGACGTACATCTCGAGACGGCTATACGGTGTAATTGAGCGTATGATGAGAGGCTTTCGCAAAATGTGCCCCATGTAAACCACGGATCGATCACTTGACCTGGCCTTCCGAAAATTGCCGGTTTTCCTCGGAACGATGGACAACGTTACCCAGTGGGGTTATCCCACGTTGATAATACACCGGTACATCCACTCTGTCCGTGTGGGGTGTAGTCGACCTCGAGCAAATCCGTTTCCTCAAAACCAGGTCGGTAGGACACGCTGACGGGACAAAGAAGGTGAAAAATTGGCGACCCGTCTTGTTGTGGCCCCTTGTTGTCCGGATTTTCCGGACAATATAAGTGACCGTCCCAAAATTTTCCCGTCACTTCTGTCACGGGCGAAGAAAGGACCAAAAGGGGCCCAACCCACTTTCGCGAACCGTTGCGCATAATGGAGCGTTTAAAAAAGTGAATAAAAATTCCAATCATCGTAACCTTTCCACCACAATAAAGGGGGAGCGGGGGGATGAAATTGAACGTAAATAAGGGACGAAAAGAAAAAGCTTTAGCAGCAATCCAACAGCGAACAGATGGTTCACCGATCACGGGAAACCGTTGATGGGAAATGGATAAACAACAAGGGGAGAACAAATATGGGTCGGATCTTTTTTCGTTTTGATTTTTCACTTCGCTCGAATCAGCACGAAAGTAGAACGAGATTATCTTCTACTTCAGACTCGATAAATCGCCTAGTATTGATACGAATTGTGTTCAATTTCAAATGAAAAACGAAGTATTGGGAGAAGACTATAGACAATCGTTAATATCTTAACTTTAGTTCGGTAGATAAAATTGTACTTTTGTTCACATTCACTTTGTCACTTTAATGAAACCGAAACGATGGATTAATTCCCGTCTTCGACACGTCGTAAACGCAACGGATGCTTACGTGAAACTGTGATCTTGTGTGCTCGAAACGCTGCGACTCCCTCCTATCGGTTCACTTGGGTTCTTTTCACGATCAGTCACGAACCATATCATTAGGCGCGTGATCTCATAAATGCGTCAATTCCAGTCCGTCCGGTTTGACCCTGAGGCTGGGCAGCTTTTGAACGGTGAACGCGCCGGGCCAGGTTACTTCAAAGTGGGCTTCCGATAGTGACTTCAAAAGACCGGCAAAACTCCGCACACACAATAAAAAAAAGGCAGTACAGCAGAAAAGTGGAAACCCGCGTGGTTTTTCCAAGTCGAGCCAAGTTTTGTATGCACGTTCTGCGAATCGATCGGTATTAATTTCCCTTGTGGTAACTGCTCTCAACAGCTGCGCGCAAGATCAACCGGTAGTGCGTGATCGGTCGTCGTTAACGAACCTGTACTGCCCCGCACCGTCGAGAGTTCCAGTCGGGTGAGTGTGTACTAAACAGTTTCCAGCCAACCACCTGTAGGAAAAATAAAAACGAAAAGAAGGATAGCATAAGATTAAAAATGAATGAATAAACAAGCTTAATCGTGGTTGATGTAAGAATAGAGGAAATAGAATCGTTCAAAAGCAACCAATGCCCCACCACAATCACCGCCGATCGAAGTCGATGAATGAAATTAAAACGTCGTTTTGCGCGTTTGCAGCTTGCTGCGTCGAACCCGCCGGAACATTCGTTAGAAGCAAGAACAAGGTTGGCAAGCAACTGGATCGAAAGTAGATTGCAAAGGCTGCTCGGACGGAGATTAAGCAAAGCACGAATCTGTTAAACCTTTTGATGCATCGAACAAATTGCAAAAAGGTTTAATCTTTTATTTTACATTCTTATCCTTAACGCTTTGCGAATTTTACAGAGTCTTCTAAAGCAGGAGTCGGCATACAATTTCTAAAAAGGGCCGGATGATTAAAACGAAATCGAAAGCGCGGACCGAATAGCTAAAACGATGTATTCAAAGTTAATGTACAAAAGGTACATTTGTACAAAGTAGTACTGTTTCAAACAATTTTATTCTTATTTTTGTTGAATTTTGATCTTTTTCAGCTTATTAATTTCGATTTTTTGTGATGTTAATTAATTTCTTTATTTGTACTTTTTTCCTTACTTACAGTATTTTTAATTATCTTGTTTTTACTGCTCTCTTTGATTAAAATAAATCACCATTGAGATGTTATAAATATTTCGAGCATCATTTTATTTCGCTAGAAAATTTGATTCCTTGAATGTTGCTATTTTAAATGTAAAGTAAGCGAGTTTCTATCGCTGGATAAAAGAGTTGTAAGTCTCGAGACTAGGAAATTTTTGAACGATCAATAATGCAACTGCGTTAGAAAAAATAAAACATAAAGTATACGAGGAAGTCACCTGGTAACGAACACTTCGTTCAACAATTTTAACCTTCATTTTTCGGTATTAAAAAAACTGCATTCGTGAACAAATCCGATAAAAATTTAGAAGGGTTTTTTGGAAAAGGCACACATATATTCTTGCAAGCCGGATAACATCAGTTTGTGGGCCGGACTTGCAACAATTTTATTTGGCTTACTATTGCCAAACAGAAAATCATTGGCTTAAAGCTAGTCAACTTTAACTCTTCCGAAACAAAACACACTTCCAACACCATTATGAGGAGAACCACTTGGTAATACTCCACCCTTGGCACTCTGGGGTTAAGCACTGGCAACCGAGCGGATGATGGCCGCAACTGCACGTACTTACACACGCCAACAACCGCATTTTAGTTAATTAAAAACCATTCAATGGAAATTTTGCACCCGTGCACGCGGGCCGAGATTATTATGGAAACGGTACCGCCATTGATGCGTGTGCTGCGATGTATATCTTCGCGGTGCACGATCGATCGACGGGCTCGGTTGGTTTCTCAGGAAAGGGAAACTGAGGGGGTGTGATGCTCGGTTGGGTGGCGGTGAACTACTTGAACCCTTTTTGCAGTGGATAGAATAACTCTGCGAGTGATCCGAGATTAACTTGTGTAGATAGTAGTGTTTCAACGATATAGTGCTTTAATCCTTCCGTAGTAACATTGTTATTGAAAAGAGTAATGTCTATTTCAGAATAAATATCATGTAAATGTAGAGGAAATAAACATAATTTGCTGAAAACGACAATCCAAGGTAACCTAGGATCCAAATCTAAGGTTTTTGAAAGGTAACTTAAAAATAGCTTGAATGTATCGACATCGCACTTCTAAACATGTCGTAAGCCTGTTCGATTGGTTTATAACTTTTCGATTGATAAGTTGATTACAATTCCATGACAAGGATGAAATGAGACATTCATCATTCGTGTTGAGATCATGTAATGCAAAGAAAGGATTTAACTTTATTATATTTAATGAGGGATGAAAAGAATAAACACCGCCATCGATACAACTGATACAGCGTGGGAGGGATAATAAACAGTAGTCTTCGAGAAATTTAACTTTAGCATTTTGTTTGCATCCATGTTGGTTTTAAAAGTAATCCCCAATATTGCTACAATGCCTATTCTTTATCCAAAACATCAACCTACCAGCGTGCCAAATTGGTTAAGCACGATAGAGCCACGAACAAACAGTACCCTTAAAATGTAGTCCACGAGGCGATGAAAACAAATGCCTCCGGTACCAGATTTACCGTTCGATAAAAGCCGATAATGAGTTACCAGTAAATCTCCACTTCGTTTCCTTTTTTGTTCTCGGTCAGGATTTCAGCCCACAAATCCTCTTGTATCCACTATATTATGTGTACTTTCAATTACACGCACACACATTGAACAATCCTTCCTGTATTTTTTCCCCATCCCAAAAAGGACCTTAACCAATCCCTAGCATAGGAAAGCGGTCCCAGAAGCGAGAAAAACTTTAGCTGCATAATCTGTTTACTTTTATTACTGTCCGTTTTGTTTCGTTTTTTTTCCTACAATCCGGAAGCGGACCCATACGTTTGCCAACCGTTTGATAAGTAGATTAATTTTATTCTACGCCCACCGAGCAACGGAAGATAGCGTGATGAAACTTTAATGGGTTATTAAGTGCCCGGTTTGACGAAGGATGTCCGCCTGCTAGTGGCTAGTGAATGAAAAATTACACCAGCTCTGGACGTTATTTAGCTTGGAGATATATTGCTAAAGTTGTGTGAAAGTCGTAAAACCCTTGTCAAAGTTTTGTATAGATTTTTGTGTAGCAGATAGTCATAAAGACAAAGGCTAGAGAAGATGTAACTGTTGTGTAACATAGGAAAAAGATTCATTTACAGCAACCGTTTTGAAGCATAATTTTTTTCGCGTTTTTTTTTCGTAGAATTATGCATGAAATATTTATCGCTTGAAGTTTAAATGTCTTTGTTTAAAAAGGACTATCAAAAAACAAAAAGTTCATAAGATACGTCTTCCAAATGAGGAAACCATTTTTCACAAAAAAACGCCATTAATATCTACATCGTACCTACGATTAGGTCTGCAAATTGGATAAAATAACCAATTTTGCTGTTCATGATTGCATTTTGACAAGGGATTGCGCTTAGGACAATACATAAGAAGGAGAGAAAATGCTTATTAATGTAGAACACATCCTTTGGTGTGTATCTTTACCCTTACGAACAATCACTTTCAACAGTGTTAGGTGGGAGATTACGAAAATACACTTTAGGTGTCTTTTTTCTCCTTTATATGAGAAAAAGCAAAAAACAAAATATTTAAAAACTAAATTTAGTTCAACACAATATTATTTTTCAAAAATCTTTTGAATAACGTACTGAACTGATCATATTTATAAAGAACGTATTTTTTTTATGAATATTATATATTCATAATATAATATTAAAAATATTTTGTTGGCAAGAATGCTAATCAAAAATAACTAATTTCTCATGGTTCTATAAAACTGTTTTAATGTTGTTCATGCTCACTTTTTTAAATTTCACAACATTCTATCAACTTTAATACGATGCCTGTCTGTTTTCCCCAAACCACTCTCCAGAGTACGTGAAAAGTCATGCGGGGGACGAAAGAGCAAAAGGAAAAGGATGAAGAGATAAAGGGCGTAAGTACGCCACCGAGAACCCATCAGCCCAATTGGTATGCTTTTCCGCTTTTCCGGTCGATGAACAGAAACAGAGGCACAAATAGAACCGGCAGCGCCGTCAGTCAATCGAACCTCGGCGGAGGTACTCGAGACGGGCCGGATCCGGGGGTGGTCGGGGGGGGGGGTTTCGCTTCGTCTCGCGCTCTGCGTGCGTCCATGGGCCCTCCACCAAGCCCCGGTATCCACTTCATTTCCGTTTTCGCACCAAAGCCGCAACGGCAAATCGTAAAGAAGACTAGAGATAGCCGAAAGCAACCCGCTGGAAAAGCTCGTCCCAAAACTCCTCCAAACTGTGGCGGGATTCTTCTTCGATTTACTTACCTTTTCTCTTGTGTAGCCATTGTCACCCTCGGCTTTATCCCACAAGAGCTTTCCCTCCGTTCTAAGCCTTTCTCTGTTCATCCCCGTTCGCCGAAATCAGACCAGAGGCTCGGATTTTTCCCTTCCGTTACGATTTGCTCGTCGTCTAGGTGTTTGCTCACTGCTATTTTGTTGCCGAAAATGATTTTACGACCAAATAACAATAAGACGGTTTGGGACAAGATTGCCATAAAACACAAGACGCATGAACCCGTGAGCCGGTAGCGAAGGGTTTCTCTTGACGACGCTCTCGAACACACAGTTCCGCCGGAAGAGAAGATCCGAATGGCCCCCGGTGGGTAGCGAAGCGAAAGTGTGTGCCGTAAAGCGAAAAACATTAATGGCGTCACATAATCACATTTATGTATGATCAAATGGAATTACCCGGCGTAACGAGAACGCTATTCGGGCAGAAATAAAAAGAATTAAACAAGGAAAAATGCTTCTAGGACTTTTTATATCCTTTTCGTTTCCAATAAAATTTATCGATCTTGTTACGATTTCCATTACCTTGATGTCCTCTAAGTTAGAAATAACAGCGCGTTTAGTGATGGAGCCGTATTAAAGCTTAATCGTCGAGCGTTTAATAACATAAAACGCTATCCACTTTAAGAGAGAATAATCCTTTCGGTTCGTTGAGTTTCGCGAAAACTTTTCACCTTTCTTCACCTCCCAAGAGTTTTCCTCAGATAAATTCCGCAACTCAACCGATCATACTTCCTTCACAAGCGCCAGCATCGTCTCCATCGCACGATAAACACCCGACCGGCCTGTTGCTAATGAACGCTGCGCCATCCTTTTGAAAATTTTGTACACAATCACTCGCTCATTTAGCCCTTAACCGAGGGAACTCTGTCGAACGGAATGTGGTGGTGGTGGTGGAGGAACAGAAAGTAAAACCAAAATCTCATTTCCATTCATTGCTCGTCGAACGGATGTTTGAGCATTTTAATGTTTTAAGTTGACACAAGAAAAGCGGTGGGTTGCCCCAGAAGAACTTGCCAAGCAAAGCGGGACTCATCACCGTAGACGCGCTTCACTCTGCGGGTGGCATTGCGTTTTCGTGTGGTTTAGCTTCTCACCCTTTACTTTCCAGCGTCGACAAACATGCGAATGGCGTTTTCCTTGGCGAAAATTGACGAAGTGGCGCTTTTACTGAACCCACCGGTTGACTGGGTTGGCTTTAATTCGATTATTGCTCGTCGTCGTCGTCGGTTGGATGTGAGCGTATCCTTCTACACAATCCTGCACAAACAAGTGAAATCCGTGCACGAACGACGGTAAATCGTGGTGTAAAACTAATAAAGTTTGCCCCAAACAAAATGTGAAGAGTTTTGTGAAGAGACAACCCAAATCCAGACACACTCGACAGCTAATTCAAGTAATGGTTCCCTTTGTACTGGAGTAAACATTTCTAAAGCAGACGAAATGTGTTTCAGTTTCAGTTCGAAAGGAATGCTGGCTGAGTACGAGTGAGTGAGTAAAGTGAGTTTTAAGTGAGTTGAAATATTTCCAACGACTACAAATAACAATCAAATCACACCCGGCCCATGCACGACGAAGCGCAATTTCTCAATGGCAATCAACTTATTTCGAAACAATGAACATTCCAAAGTCACCGCAAGAAGGAATAATCTTTGACCAGAAGTGTCAGACGAGTGTCGAAAAGACGAACGTCAGCAACGGCATGACACAGAACGCCATATAGAAAGCGACAGTTTCCGAAACAAAAATTTCATTTCCTTCCCCGCGTTATCTTGTCTGCACTACAAAGAAAAACGCAACATTAAACGGAGCAGAAGATAATTTTCCCTCATTGTGCTACATGGAGTGTAGAATATGGAGAGTAGTCCCGGCCTGAGTGCTGATGGTTCTGTCACGGTGGCGACACAACTGGCAGCAGGAAAACTCCAGTCATCGAGTGGATCCATTTGCCCACCGGTCCCTACAGTCTCCTCCAACGGACCGACGTGTGCTCCATCATAATTCTGACAGTTGTGCAGAAAATGCATTCCTCCCACCATCCCACAGAGCGAGCGTTGTTCATGCTGAGTGCATCATCGGAACGTAGCGTCGAGTTGGTAAAGAAAATTCTGCCAAGCGCTGACGGGCAAATGGAAGGATTTCAAAACAGAACACCACACTGCCAGAGTGAGCTGCAGGAACACGGTTGAGATCCCCGACGGCACTGTTTACCGTCCCTCCGGGAAAGAAAGTACGGAACTATAAACTGTACATAGCGACACGGTTGGCAGTTTTACTACCGTGCCGTGATACTAGGATACCCTCACGTGAACAAACTTAGATGAGACTAGCCGCATCAGGGGATGTTCGATATACTCTCGAGCTGCATATTACGAGACAATGCTGCTCAGCTGCAGCTCGACGAATGCTGCAGTTATGATGGAAATGGGACATAATGGGATGGAGTCCTGCGACATGCGACGAAGCAGGAAGACAAAGCCAGGAAAGGTGGAGATAAAGGAATATGTTTCACTTGGTTTTTTACGTGTTTTAAAACTACACAGTGGTCGTTGCGCTAGATACAGACGGGGGGAAGGAATGGTTGCAGAATGGAAATCAAGTGTGAAAATGAGCTTCCTGAATTAGTGCGAAGGATCGAGCTATCCAAGAAAGCAATGGTGTTGGCGCTAATATCAATTTTATGAAAGGTTTTTTACAAAAGATCATGGGTAAGATTTATTAAGGTACCTTGACCGTGGGAATTTTGTAGTTTTTATAGAAGTTAGTAGGATAGGTTTTTTAATTGCTGCCGGGTGACAGCACCAACGCTCATCAAAATACAGTAAAAAGCCTAAATGTATCCTTTAAGAAACCTAGTTTTCGCTCAGTTATCGATTATGGTTGGTTAAATAAAATTGATAAAAATTTGATTGTACTAAAAAACTGTAGTAAAACAGTATGACAGTCAACGTGTGAAGTGCCCATGTGGACAAAATCTTATGTGTCCTTATCACTGCCTATCTATCATTACTTTGATAAGGCACTGCCAAGTGTTATTAACACATTTTTTTATTATAATCATTTTAGATGAAATATGTTTATCAAACAAGTACTACGACTTGTTTTAAAACAAATTACAAATAGACTGAGCTTCCCTGAGGATAAATCGATGCATTTAGTCTAGACTACTTTCATAATAGTTAAATACGATATGAGTTTCGTGGGAAGAGCAGAATTGCCTGTAACCCATTCGGTGGGTCATTAGCAGAAAATATGTTGAGAATAGTACGATAACAATCCAATCCAAACAATACTGCTCGTTAATTAACTCGTGAACTGAGGCACTGTTTCAGTACATGTTTTAGTACAACAATTGTTGGCTAAATTTGGTTATAAAATTTATTAACCAACATTTTTCGCAAAACAAAGAAACTCTTAGCTTCACAAAGGATATATTTTGGAATTTACTGTAACCTACTACTTTAATAGTGTACTTCTGTATTAGTGTGAAGCGCTGATGTGAATTGCTGCTTTCACCCGCAAAATGGAGGATGTTTTTAGAGCATGTTTTACTACAAACATTTTTGATGGAATTTGGTTATAAAACAAATGCTCAGACTCGTATTTCATCCAATCACAAATAAGACAAAATACCTAATAACTTAAAAATACTTCAAACAACTGAAATGAACTACCCACATCCGTAAAGTTAGAATGATTTTTTTAAATTGGGAAACAAATTGGGATTGGGATGCCTTTGCTACAACGATTTTTATTTTACACTTCAAGCAATATTTTTTTAAACTAAACAAAATCCTTGTAGCGATTGCTTCCTCCGTTGCTGGAAAACCCCGTCAACGATGGCTCCAGCGGAAATGGTTGGGAATGTTCTGCTTACCCAAACATTGTTTACAGAACCCACACACACGTTCCACTTATGTATCTCTCTATCTTTTGCGCTTACCCATCTTTCATCCCGCTGAGAGTCACAAAATACTGAATTTCCGGACCTGACATTAATTTGCTCTATTTGGGTTTTTTCCTTTTTGTTTCGCTTCCGTCGTCCCAAATCTGCTACACACAAAAAAAACGTGGGCCTTCCGTGTCGGCACGAGTGCTTGTGCACGAACAGAATGCGGATGCCCATTCTGGAGCGGAGCACGAGCGAAAAATGGAATTACAAACGGTACACACAAAAACAGCGAAAGTCTTTTCCGGGATCTGCAAACCGGAAGCATTAATCAGTTTACAAACAAACACGGCAACGTGCACATGCATCAACCGACTGCTGCTGCATCGTGCATCTCTTAGCCGTGCTATGTTTTGTTTTTCGCTGTAGCTGCAATCATTATGTAGCGGAAATTTCACTCTAGCCACGTCTCGGTGCGCACACAAAAGCGTGTTTCGTGATGTTTATATTTAGTTAGTGCTGATGTTAATTATTCCCTGTATTTACCACATCCCAAACCAATCTGCATTCTTCCACCGTTGCCCAGGATTGTTTATAATAATGCAGATGAATAAGGGAATTGACCATCCAACACCATTATTATGATTTATACATTCAACCGCAAAACCTGAGTCAAGAATATTATAAGAAAAATAATTTTTTGCTGTAAAATGAAACAATTTACAATTATGCTTCCGCTAAAGAAACGAAAAATTCTGGAAAAATTCAAATTTTAATCAGTATAAGTGATAAAGTTGTGGCGACAAGGTGATTTAAAATTCCAGAAACTTTAAATTTGTAAAAAAAAATTTAGGATAAAGTTACTTTGCTAACGCTGTTTTCTAGTCACACATCAAGTACACATACCTTCAAAGACGTTTCACACTAACAGTGCCAACAAGGGCAAAAAAGCACGATCTTCCGATCCACTCAACCCACCGCAAACCGAAGGGTCTCGCACCGTTCTCAAAACCGCCCCCGGTTGCAAATGCCCACAAGTACCCATTAACCAAAGTCACGGCCTGCTTTTCTTTCCCGGAAGAATGAACTTTCCCAATATTAATAACAAAAGCCCCATCATACCCATCCCAAACGGCTTATGGGCAACGCGTGGCGTATCGATTTTTGCAAAACCGCACACGACCGATCGGCGATGCGGTTGGCGGAAAACATAAGGTGCCATTTCCATCCCCACCAAAGGCTACCGAGGGAAGGTGGAAGGGAATGATAGATGGAAAAACAAGGCTGTTTTTTTTCTTTTTTTTTAAAGAGCACAGCCTAAGATGCTTTCGATTGGCTTCGTTTGCCTTCGATTTTAGGATGAATTTGGAATTCGATGGGAATCTGTAGCAATTTATGGCCCTGGTGAAGAGGGAAGCCAGTTCGAGAGTAATACTCAAGCATGGTGTCGGTGCAAAAGGGACCGGAAGAATCAATTAGTTTGAAGGAATTCAATTAAAACGGAAAGTCGATCGATCCTTTTCCAAAGAGATATTTTACAGGCAGGTCGAACGACACGCGCATCGTAAGAGGCCGAGAATCCCTATTTCGAATAAAATAGATAAAAAAAGTTTACACATTCCGAAGCGAGTGTCGTTATAACATTTTAAACAAGTTTTAAAAATATAGGTGTGAAATAAAATAGATAGAAAAAAAAAATCGTATCTTTAAAGAAACACCACAAACTCCTTATTTTCTCCAGCCACTAACCGACGCAACCCGTATACTCGATTCATCCTCTCGCGCAATTAATTACCAAAGCAGAACATAAAACTAAACCCACCGCCCGGAAACGGCCGGCCTAGATTCGAGCGTCCCGATTTCCATGGCCATACACTGCGGCACGCGCGATGGTTGGAAAATAGTTTCTTTGGTTTCCAATTCAACCGACACCGAGTGGTCGCGAGGATAGTAGAGCACCTCAAGCACTTACATTGAATCGCCTATCTGGTGGGTGACGTGCTCCGTTTGGCGACCCTCAGCAACGCTAATGGCTGGTGCGCGGAATGGAAGCGGCGTCCAGTTTGCGTGCTGCTTGGAAAAATAAAACCCAAAACCCTTTGTGACCCTCTCCAAAGTCGAAATTCTGGTTCTCGGAAGGGTGGAACGCACGTAGACCTCCACCAAAGAGAGTGACCTCATTTTCCACCCGCTCACTGTTTGTTGTTATTCGATGCCGGCATCGAATGGTTATGGGGTGCAAGCGCAGTTAGCTGGTGAGTGTTTTATGGGGTACGTCTTTTGATTTTCCCCGAAACGAGGTTGAATATTCCGTGGCTTATAAGTATAGCTTCCGCACAGAAAGAGTAAGTCAGATCAGAAGATCTGGGACAAAAATATACAGAGAGTTGTATAGAAAACCCGTTTAGCGGGTGACAGCAGCAATCCACATCGGGCCTTTACACTAATATAGTAGTGTACTTATATAGCACTAGCCTATAGTAACTACAAAAATGTATCATCTGGGAAGTCTATTCTTTGATTAGTATACAAAAATGGTTGTTTCGATAAATGTTTGACAAAATTTTATCAACAATTATTGTACTAAAAATATTACGAACAATGTTACAAACGACGACTGGAATTTTTTCAACACGTTGAGTTTGTAATTAATTTTTTTTAAAGAGATCACAACAGTCATGTGAGAAAATATACTTGCTAGGTATCATTCCAAGCGTACCATAGCAAAGTCAGGGAACATCACACCTAACCGGAATGTGTAAGGAAATTTAATTTCACTCATCATCTGACAGTCGTCTACTATCGGTTCTATCGTTTGCTTCGTAGTGCTCCAACATCGACATCTAGTGCTCAGCTTGTGATCGTCCGAAATGTAAGGAATTTCATAAACCGTACCTTGCCTTGTCTCCGATCAAACATTGATTTGAAATCTCTTAATTAAACATGTTTTGCTTTTGCTGACCACGGAATCGGAAACCACGTCATGACAGCTTGAGCATACAAGTGAGACTTCCAAAAGCATTCATCGATAAAAAGGCGCTGATAGAAGAATATTCTCGTTTGAGGCGAAACCTCAGAGAAGGAAATTAAATTTCAGCGTTTCAAACAAAGCGAATCAATGGCGCTCGTGCGTTTCAGGTTCGAGAGGCGCTTAGTTTTGCAGGAAAGCTGGAAATTATTATATAAGTATTGACATCCATAATGACAGCCATATAAAAGTAGTATAACTATTTACGAAACAAATAGTTCATGTAGCGGTTTATGCCAACAGTAATTTTAAAGTAATTAAAATAACATTGCTGGGACTACTCCACGCAAATAAAAAATCTTCTTATATCAACCCAGCTTTTTGATTTAGCTATTATTTTTAAGTGGTAAACTATTTCTACCTTTAATAAGTCATCTCCTGTGGATCTTATCCTACCCTGTTCCAAACCTAGCCAAGTTTAAACAGTTGACTTCTTGGCATTATCTTCTGAAGGACTCGATCCACCAAGATAAAAGTAACACAAAGTGAAGGGACTAATTAGAAGGCAGCGTGTCTTCAGCCGTGCTCGAGCTCTTTCCCAGGAGCGAAGGACCCTTCCGATTGATACGATAGTAATTACCTCCCGGGTTGCGATCAAGAAGCGTGTTAAACTCCCTGCGGTACGCTGAAGATAAATCGTAATCCTATCCATACCCCACGAACGCAGACCGGGTCCTCGATTCTCCAAGGGCTTGGGACGACTGCAATTAGTTTGAAGCATCTGGTGTCGTTTGTGGGGTTCACTTTTCTTGCGCTCACCCACGCGTTCGGAAGCCGATGACAAACGACCTCGTTTGCGTTGACCTTGGTAATGGGAAGTGAGAGCGTCTTCATTAGATCGTAATCGGGATCGACAATGTTTTAATTGGGTCCTTGAATGCGTAGCATAACCGTGACCAGCGAAAACTTCCTTCTTGGTGGCCGTTGGATGACGGTCTGACATTGTTTCAAGAGTCAATTACGGACATCCAGAAGTATCGATTGACCGGAGCGAGTTAAATATTAAATATTGACGTACACGCTTAACCACACATGACAACGGAAGACTCACCCCGCGAGCCTGTCATACCTTTCACCGCTCATGAACCCATTTTAAATACCCATCTACATGCACGTCAACGTGCGTTTACATCATCCGCTCAAACCAACAAGCAATTTACCATCGAAACCAACCGTGGGACGCAACTTTTTTCCCGACGTCCCCAATCGACTGAAGATAGCGTTCCTTGCAAAAACCCGTTGGCGTCCATCGAACCGTGAACGAATGTCGGCCAAAGGCCAAACCCTTCGGATGCCATCGATTTTCCCTTCAGGTTGCGGTCCATACCATGCCGGTCAATCGTAAAGTTTCCCTTCCCGAAAGGTTCGTACGCGGTTCAACACTCTTGACACTTTTGCCTTCCGTTGCCTTTCGTCACGTATCGCCTAAAGTGTCAGCGGATGGTTCCGGCTGGAAGGAATACCCCATTTCCCAACCCACTCACACAAACTTTGCCGAGGAAAGATCGAACACCAACCACGCTGTCGAGACAAATTGTCATCGATTCGCCGACGCACACAGCATGAAGAAGGTGTTCGGTTACAGATATTGGAATGCCATCAACGCGGTCCCTGACCGGGAAGGATACGCTGCCGACGCCAGGAACGGTCGCCTTCAGATCTGTGCCAATTTTCTTCCGATAATTTCACCCTTCGTCGTGCTGGAATTGTTGTCGACAGCCGTTTTGGCGAAATGGAATCGCAACAGGACGACGCAAGAAGTGCCATCCGGTAGGTCTGTCCGCACGGAAATCTGTGCTTGAAGCGGATGGCACCAAACGGCCTGTCGTCTATTGGAAGGTTCGCCACAGTGAAAAAGGACCAAGGACTTTCGCCGCCACCGCTTCCTTTTTCCACGCCGGCTGGGAAACAAAAGCATCCGAGGGCGAAATCGAATCATGCCATCGTGGCTTCTTCGCAGCATTGGAGCGGTGTTCCTTAGGAAGCGGAAATTACCGAGCCGAACCAGACGGACGAAATCTGTCCGGGTTCGCTTTGTTCGTTGACTGTATTACATGGTAAGCATTAGTCACGTGTTTGGCTGCGTGAATACAATAAACTCCGTCTCAGCTGGTGTGGGACACTGCGGTCATCAAAGTAAACATGGTCCTCAGTGAATTGTCCACTCCCGGGGATGACGATGGACAAAAGAAAAGGCGTTCGCGGTTCTCAGCTGGTTGGATCGTAAGACAAGACAAAGGCACCATGAATGGAAGGATCTATTACGTACAAGCTGCCCAGTGTTTCATGTTTACTTGTTATTTTATTTGTGAATCCTTGTTCCTGTTGTGAATTCCTGTTCTCAATTGTTGGATCTTGATATTGCTTTGTAGAAGTAATGTTTTGAATTAACTTCGCGTTCAAGCATCACTTATATCTTGTTAGCTTTTCATTAAACCTATCATCTCTGGATCAAGGGATTAAGTACTTAAAATTAAAACCATCTTCCAACGTTCGAATTACTTTTTATCAACACGTTGACAGCTAAGTGTTTTTAGTACACAGTTTTAGTACAATCTTTTCTAATAAAATTTGCTTATCAATTTTGTTAACCTGATGGTTTTCGAAGACTAAGCTAAAACTTAGCTTCCCTAAGAATCAGTTTTTAATGTTCCTATCATTTTTATGTTGCATTTCCATTTGTTCATGGAACAAAAACTTTTTAGAACCAATGATAGCAGCCAACGTGTTAAAGATGGAAATACATTGTTTCTGGAAAATGCCTAGAAGAAAATCCTTCTTGTTATTGCTGATTTAATTATCTTGAACATGTTCAAAGGAAACTTCACAAATTACTGAAAAGAAGGCAACTATCGACTGGTTCCCCTATGTCCTTGTATTCAACGAAATCAACTATCAGCTACAGTAAATTGAGCAGCCTCACACAAGCAAATTTAAACCTTACCACTCTAGCGAACACTCGAGAAATGACATAGACGCAATATCTGCCATCGTTTGTAATCAGCCTCGTAAACATTTAATGTCCCACCCGGAAGCTGCCCGTTCGAGGGCGAGATAAACGGGATGGATGCGCCCGTCAGCTCGAAACAACCGTAGGGGTCCTTTATGGCCCATCGGTTTGCTCCCAAATCGACCCCGTTTTATGCACCCGGTTCGATAAGCTATGATTGAGCGTCACTTTGAGGTTATTGAGAGTACTTCCGAGGTCCCGCGCATTGAAACGGGGATCTTTCCGAAAAGGAAATCCATGTTTCCGCTCGTATCCCTCGTGCGTGACGTATCCATTACATGATCTAGAGCCACACTTCATTTATGTCTCCATTTGCTGGCAGGTTGCGTTCGGTTCGGGAGGGTTTTTCGGGATGGCGGCAGGATGCGCCTGACTTCTCGTTTCGGTGTGATTTATGAGATTAATTTCCAATCGTGATTTATTATGCACGAAATAGGTCGGCATACAGTGAGAAGCGGTGGATAAATATTGATTCTATACGATGATAAATTGCCTGTTGGGTGCTGATAACTTTGGAATTACCGCAGATCAAATGCTTCCGTTGGCAGTGCATTAGTACAAATTAATTTCGGTGCATAAGTTGCCGGTGTAAATTAACGCACTGTACAACAACTCTTTATTATATCCATAAGATTATATCGCGATTTTACAACTAACCATATTTGTTCAACAAAATCCTCTAATGTGTGCTTTACGGTTCATTTTATAACATAACAAACATTCAACATTACTAAAGAATCGTTACTTTATAGAAACACACATGTTCTTCAACATCCCTGACCTTCCGTGAGTAACAAACGACCACCCTCGCCGTCGGAAGATTGATTCGACACGATTGTTTACACCTTCAACAACCAATCGGCACGGTCAAACGTCAATAAACGGTCAATGCCGTGACGATTTGCTTAGGCTGCTTACGCCTCCCCCCATTCTAGTGGTTCTCCCAAATTTTCCTACACCTTTTCCCTTCATCGGCACCAAAAACGGAACCGAACGATCGCGAAAATCCCAACTGTGTTTTACATAAACTCACAAGACACACGCACACAAAACCCTGTGTAAAGAAGACTCCGCCAAAGCGGAAGCCAAGATGGCGTTGGCGTTTGACGGTTTGTGGCTGGAACAGGCGCAATCTTTCCATCCCGGGCCCGGAGATTAACTTCCAGGAATTTAATTATGAGTTGTTTATGCTGTCACCGCCGCTTCTAGGCACAACGCAAAGACATCGTTCTTCCAGTGCGGCCTGTGGAAGAGACGCTGATTTTCACTCGTTCTGTTTACCCGCTGTTTTTCTTTCGTATCTTAAGCAGCATAAGTAGCGAAAGAAAAAATAGTTGCGGTATGACCTTCCAAGAAAAACCATCAGCAGAAGAGGAGTTTTTAGTCTTTAAGACAGTAGTCGCTTGAGAAAAGGTTTTTGTGTCGGTTTTTTTTCAAGTCTCGCTATGAGTATTTGATCTTAACAAAGTGAACTAAATAAAAAAACGAAGAACATTCGTTCGCGTCAGACAATATAAAATCTATTAAGCTTGAAATTTCGAATCAAGTTTTTCTGATGTGATACGCGATGTGATTTATCGTTTGGTACAAGTTTTAAAACAATTAAATATCCGTTTTTAAGCAAAAAGAAAGAATGCAAACATGAATAAAATGTTTCATAGTATAAATGATTTTTCTTTTAAATGACAAGATATTCTTGATATCAAGGAATATAGTCATTTGTCTATTTGGTAACACCGGTTTGTCAGCGACAATCACTGGTGTAATGTAAAAACAATTTGCTCTAGAGGCAATCGAAAAATTCGCTGAACGGAGCATTAAAAACAGTAAACATCGAAAAAAACATCAAGATTATTTTCTCCTTCACCAATCGACTGTGGAATTGTTTCGCAACGTGGCGTGGGTTTTCTGCAGGAACTTCACCAACATTTAAAGCCCGCGAAACGGCCCGCTCTTTAAACTAGAACGCCATCTTCGTGTTGTAACCAAAATCGTTCCTTTCGTATCGCATTCGTAGCAAATCCGTCCTTTCGTCGTGTCGACAGGCGGTGCTTTAACACAAACGAAAACCCGCGTGACCCAATTTCGAAGGACTCGTGGACTAAGGCAAACCGTACCGCGTTGTGCCCGTTAACGGTAGGACACTCGTTGAATGGCCAAAGCAAGCCAAAACAAAGGTTAAGAAAAAGGAAAAAGAAGAATCGAAACCACCTGTCCTCCACCTCGGCAGGTCCTGCGTGGTGGACCGTTCGAGCCACGCCGGTTCCTGGAGCGCGTTTGCCAGAAGAATTATTCATCCAATTTCTTCCACCGTCTCGCGCGGCGAATTGGTAATTTATTCAAATTACAAACCATATTGTTCGGACACTCGGTAGCGTTCGCTGGCCGTCGCAGCACTAAACCGAATCCATCCAGCTGAGGCGCATACCACGATCGCTTAATTTATTTTATTTTATTCCGCCGCGCTTTATTCTACCCGCGCGAGCGCGGGCGTCTTCGTTTATCACTCAATTTTGCTGGCCTCCGGCCGGCTGTCATTGTCGACCGTACCGACCTTCAACTCGCGGGTCCCCGCTAGTTTATGCGAGCCCCCTTGGCAGCATTCCAAATGTTTGCGCGCCCAGAAAATTGTTGATGCAAAATTCGAAAAACTTGCCACTAATATCGGTGGACTTTTAGCGACCTTACGGATTCAATGCGATACGTGCGATGCATTTTTGCATAGCTTTTTGGATTTGCTTCACCCCCTCAGAAGGATGATGTCAACGACTTACCTACGTTCATCTAAAAGAAGCGTGGTGTGTTGGTATATGCTGGCAAGATTGAAAATTGTCTCCGGAGCAAGTTGCAGATAATGTTTCAATTTTGCATACACCTTAATGCATTTGCTTATGCTGCCCAAACCAACCACCACCACATCTTTGCTGTCGGATTTAAGTCCTTCGGTGTAGCCTAGTTTTGTAGAAAACATTTCAAACCATTTAACACTCTAGGCACGTCTCGGGGGTTGCGTTTCGTTCGCACCAATCCGCACGGCGACACGGTGGTAAACATTATCAACGTAATTGAATTTCAACAAGCCATCGACACTCCTTTTTAATGGCTCCCGGAAAATTGCCGAGCTTTCCGTCGAAAACCGTTTATTTAGCCGATGGAGGCGTCCTTCTAGCTTTCTTTTCTCCTCCTGTTTGTTTTTGTTTTATTTCGTTCTGTATCCACTCGTCTTTCGATAGTCTGCTGCTGTTGGGTTTTGTTTTTTCCCCTCGTATGTTCCGAGGCAAGCTAGATGGAAGCAATTCTAGGACTCACCATCGAAAATTAATGATATTTTCGGTGTTAAAAACCGAGCGAACGGATCCATAAATTGATAATGACACGCTACGAGGTACGTTGCTATGCATTAAAATAAACGATCAAATTAAAATGCGATGCCACCGACAAAAGGCATACTGGCGCATTAATGTGGCTCTCATGCACTTTCCTTTCCCCTAAATTGTGTCATAATGAAACGCATTACAGACCGTCCGTCGATTTGTTCATTAACATCGGACACATGACACAACCCTAAAGTGGTATGGTTCAACCACCGGACCTGTACAAGCTGCAATCATTTTCAAACGTACAGCATCCAGTTCTAGGACGATAGTGTTATACACTTCCGCCACATAATGGACGCAGGCAGTGGTTCAGCTTTGTCACATGGGATGCCAAAACGATTCCTTGCTTGGAAGGGGTTCTACTTCAAGGATTTCCGGGCGAAATTATAAGCACGATAGCCTGAGTAGGATAGTCACCAGCTTGGACAGCTTGGCACTATTACACTTTAGCTGGAAAGAACATTCAAAGTGTTTGCCAACGTTATTACATTAAAATAATGTTTTTCAACACAACTATGACAGCGTTTCTTGGCTTTGCAACACACTTTTTGCAACACAAGGTTACTTTATGGTGCACAGCTGCGATATCGTAAGCAGGGAAGTTTAGATAGTAGATTAATTTAATCTATTAAATCTGGTAAAACTGAAATAGGAAGAACGTCAATGGAAAATTAAATAGAATATTACTACTAAAGAGCGAAAAAAGGAAAAAATCATCCTATAAATAAAACAAAACACGTGAAGTCTACATTTGAAACATGATAAGTGCTTTGAAAAATTAAAATAAATTAAAAATTATGAAGGTGAATGACAAAAACAATGTAAATGTTAAAAAAAAACATAGAAAGCTGATACTACAGAACTTCTACTAACTTGCGCAGACAATAAATTTCTCATAATTACCCAGTCGAATCCATGTTTTAAACGTTTTCACTTATACTTTAAATATCCTTCCATTATTCTTTACTGATTTGCTTATCTTTCAAGAAAGTATTAAAACAATCAATGAACAACCTTTCTCACATAGCCTTTAGCTGCTCTTTCGGAACATACTCCAGAAGGTAAACGTCCGGTGGAAATCCATTTGCAATAAATTGATTTTACTTGAGCAGAAACCATCGCACGTGCAGAGAAGTGTGGCCAAGGCAAACATTAACTCACCTACGAGCGCGTGCATTCGAGAGCTCACCGTGTGGCCAGTTTATTTTTCTTACATTTTCTCGCTTCTCCACCAACTTTCCGATTGGGGTTAAAATGGACTTCGCCTGGACACCGGACCGGAGCAAGTTTTCGTTTGCCCACGAACTTACCCATCATCCCGTTTATGCCAACGTTCTGCAATGCCCAAGCGATCCTGTTGTGAAGGGCTTTAGCCGAAGTGAGTTGGGATAAGACATGCTGGGCAGCTGCTTGTGGTACGACTAGCTAGAGAGACCGATATTTGACCATTTGTGGGCGAGTAAAGGTACAACTTTTACCACCGGAAAGCTGTTCAATTCATTTACGATGATTTTCTCGGTCTTCGTCTCAGTGGATGGGAGATGTAAGAGAAAGTTTTTTCCCACCCGAAGCAGGCAGTAAACATCGCACGAAGCAGCTTGTTGGTGTCAATTTGTTCGACTCCTATCGATAATGGCGAAAACAAACGGTTGGTTTAATGTGGGTTCATTAGGTTGGAGAGAAGTTTTACTTGATCGATCGAAAAGAGCATTGGAACGGCAAAGAGAACTTCAGATCTTTTGCTTTAAAACATTGGAACGGTAGTTTCATTGGTAGACATTTCAATTGAGTTAAAGTATGGCTTTTGTTTATAAATAAAATATTACCCTCATAACTTAAATTATTTGCAAGTTAGAGAGGAGGACCAAAAGATAAAAAATACATTTTTGAAATGAAATAAAAATTCAACTAAAAACATAAATTTCATCCTTTTTCCCAAAACCCTCTTTTGAAAATGTCCCACAAGAAAACCGTGGAACAAACGCAGCTGCAAAACGGTGTGAAGTGAATTCAATTATTGCCAACTGCTACCTAATCACCATGACTTCTGTTCTTCCAGCAGAGATGTACAGAGCGGGTCGCCTACAAAACGGCGACCTAGCACACTCAATGCCGTTTTTAGTGTTCGGTAAATGCAAGTGAAAAAAAAAACAAAGGAAAAGTGATTTTCCACCTCCACGAACGGTGCAGCGAAAGTAATCAAATTCACCTCAACGGTTGACCAACAGTTCAATCTGGCGCACTCCCGGTACGCCGAATGTCACGTTTTCTGCTGGCCACATAACCCACACCCCTGCACCGGACAGTGGGGCGTGGGATGTCCATTTTTCTTCGTGGAAAACTTTCGCAACATCGGGCGGAACGGGCGCATTTATACTGTGGTTTCCCGATGAGCCTCGACTCGGTTTTCCTTGCTGCCTTGCCCGCGGAGACGTTTTACCGGTTGCGTTCCTCTTCCCAGCCAGTCCCAGAGGTGGGGAAGGGAAATTAATTTCCACCAGACCACGGTGCGTTGCTTTCCGTCGGTGGTCGTTTTTACATGGTGCTTTTCTACCGATGTCCCCATTCTGGCGCTCGTCCATCCACGTTTGGGCTATTAGTTTTATTCGGTGCTATTCTTCTCAACTTAGTTTTCCCTCCACCCCCCAGACACACACACACTCAAACGGAACATGGTTTCCATCTGTCTGCTGGTGGTGTGGATTTTTCTATTGTCGTCGCAGTTAAAAAAAAACCTTTCCCCCAGCAAGCCGAGGAAAAACTTTTCCCATAGGGCATGCCCGGGCATGCACACAAATGGGACGGAAAAAAAACTACTGCTGCCAATTGCGTACGTAGGCGGTAAACGTGCTGCTGGAAAACTACTTCGCAGAGTGATGGAAAAACTTTGGCCTCCCGCCGTGCGCGGACCCGGTCGGCGGACGTTCAAGATGGGAAAACTGTACCGCGAGCTTCGGTAGTAAGTAGGGAAGAAAAATGAACGAAAAACAATCTTACCACAATCAGCCAAAGTAAAGGGGGCGCAAAGGTAGGGTGGAAAGAAACCAAGGTTGGGGAGCAAGAAACAATCATTTAAGCGAGCAAGTGCTGAGATGTCTGGAAGGGAACCGCGGGACCGCTTTCCACTGACCAACTGGGGAGGGAAATAAAAACTGAAACTTACTCCGCACCCACGGTGGACACAAATTGAACGCATATGTCAGCCATTTTCACCCGCATTCGACCCGGTTCGCGAGCGGCACGGGATGGGTGAAGATGTCGGGGAAATTTCTCGCCAACGGTCGAATCTAATTCCAACCACCGCCCGCGGGCGTACGGGCGAAAAGCACCGACATCGGAGGAAACTTTTTTACCTCTTTTTGTCGATGAAAGGACGCAACAAGATGTGGCACAAGTTGACCCCTCGCGCGTGCACCGCCTCGGTCCAATCAGGAAATAATCAGGTGATTTACGCAGATTCCTCCGACGCCAACGTTTGCTGCCCATCGGAGAACCGGACCAACCAGCCGCCCCGGAGAAGATTAGGATGGACGATTCGTTAGGAAAGATTATGATGAGAAGTTCGTTCGTTCGTTCGTTCGTTCGTTCGTTCGCTGCCTTCCTTCCTTTTGAGTCCCGTCTGAGGGAAAAGGATTAACTTCACCAAAGCAAAGCCCGGACCCACTGCCTCCTTCCACGGAGTCTCGCGGGAAAATGAAAATGTCAGCGAAGAAGTTGCCTTTTAATAAGTGGAATCCGAGCACGGCCGCGTGGCATCCGACGGCGGGGGGAAATTGGAATCGCAACGTTGCCATGGTCAAGCATGAACGCTTTGAAATTGAAACTTTTATGAAAAGGTCCCTGTGTAGTTGCGGGCGTTGGAAAAAGAAAATGCCATCTAGCAACATTGTTGTCGAGGCGAAAGGAATTCAAATTGTGCTCCGTTCACTGCAATGTATCAAATAAGGCACCAATAATTTTCATTCAAACATTTAATCATCAAATTGTACAGTTAAACATGAAATTAATTGTTCAATTTAAATTCTTCTTTGCTAAATTGAAAAAGTTAACACTCAATATTTTTGTTAAACCAAACTTCTACCTGATCCATTCAACATTTTTTCAAAGCGCATGCATTCATCATTTACATTCATTTATGCTACCGATTATCTACCGGCTGTTGCTTCAAAGTTCCGGAAAATGCCCACTTCAACCGGTGGATTAATAGGTACCTCTTCTCCCGGCCCTCATTGCGCACAGCCGTGCTTTGCAAGTCACGATACGGCGTCCGACGCGACGTCAAACTTCGTCGCCTTTCGCGGGCCCAAAAAGACGCACGGACGCCCTTGGTGATAGCATACGATTATCAAGCAGAAATCACTGCCCACCTCCCGCTCCCCGGTCCCCCTCATATGGCGGGGCCAACAACGACGGATCGTCTCACCAAAAACCCCTCCAATTGACGTCATCGTCAACGGCGAAACGCGCAAAAACTAAACAAAATGAAAATATCTTTAAACCAACGGAGACATGTGACGCCGCGTGTAGCACTGGGAGCACGCCGGTTCACGAGTGTGGCGAGGAAATTCTTTCCCCAAAATTATAGTATGAACACCTGGGGGGGAAAGAAAGGGAGAAAAAATTCGGAAAGAACAACAACTGACCCTCGCACGGGGAAAGTTTTTGGAAAATTATTTAAAAAGAAAAAACAAACAAACCTTACGAGCGGCGTGTTGTGTGAAAGATAAATGCAAAGTGTAAAGGATATGAAAACAATGTTCATTTGCGTCACGAGCCTAATGCCGCCCGGCAGTGGAATTAAAGTTGATAAATGTTTACATACCGTAATGGATTGAATCCAAACATGATAAAACATGACAAGGGTGGAATGTTGAAGCGATTAAAATTGCGTATGCATTAAAACAGTCATTCAATGGTCAAACAATCTTCCAAGTCAAACAAGTTTGTTAATAAACTTGTGAGTAAAAAAAAATAAAATGCAAAACCATATCTGCAAGCTACTACGAAAAAATCAAGCATCAGGGTAAACACACTAAATTGATGAAAAATCATTAAAAACAAAAACAAAAAGAAAGAGCAGATAAAGAAGATCAGTAATCACCCTTCAAATGCCAAGCCACCGTGCTTTCATTGCGTACAGATGACGTAAAACCGGTCGGCAGCATTGATGACAATTTCGCTGTCATCATGTCGTTGTAATCGGGTTTTGTGGTTTACGTGACATGATTAAAATGGGGAGGCCTGTCAAATGGCTTATTGTGTAGGCATTCTTTCCCCCCCACCCGAACGCATGAGAAAGGCTGCTAATGACGTACCAATTAACACGCGTTCAGGGAACGTATTGAGCAAAGTCCAAAGTTTACGATTGGTAATCCATCCAGATGATGAGACTTTGGATGGGATTTTGGTAAAACGGTAAAATTATAGACTAACAGCGCACATTATATGACTTTTAAAATCTTCAAAGTGTACATTTAGCGTGGCATATTCTATATCTAGAGAGCCTTTACTCAAGAAATATTGAATTTAAAGACACCTTCTAGAATATTTGCACGATGAGTATCAAGTTGAATGCATGAATATATTCATACATATTATCCAGACATGCCACCATGTGCTCTAGCTCTAAGTTCTCCCAGAACCGACGTAAGAATCCCCGACTCCAACGACGCATCGTGAGACGGCAGAAAATCTTGAAAAATCACCTTCCGTATGCAGTGCGAATGCATAATTTTTGCTTTACATGCCTCTGTGCGACAGGTCCACCAGAAACGTTAACCAAACGGTGCCTGTCCTTCTTGCCAGCCTCCGGGCGACCGAACACAGGGCGACCATCCGGGGCTAACGGCTCCCGGAAGGCACATACTGCTACGTGAGCCTCCGGACAGCGAGGCAGGATTTAGCAAGAAATATGGCACACCGTCCACGGATGACACCGTGCGCATTAGCGAGGCTGTCTCGGGTCGAATGCAATGGGGATAGGGAGGGTGGGAAATGTGAAAAGAAACCCGTAGGAAGCAACGGAAAAAAGTTCGTCATGGAAGATGATTTCATTACCTGTCGCGAGAAGGAAAATCCCCGAAAACGAAAATGACGTTCATACAAAATTATGTTAGCAATAAATGAAGATATGGATGTTGTGATAATCTAAAGGAAAATAGATTGATATACATTGGTGTAAAGCTGGATGAACACCAATTATTGAATTGATTAGGCTATAGTTATAAAAATCACAAGAGTTATATATAACTATAATAAATACACAAAAAAATAAACAAAATAAGACCTCAATATATTTGATGGTTGTTTTATCATTGACAAAAGCTAACTTTTCACAGCTGAGAGATGAGAAATTTGAAAATTGAATTTTTTTTCCAAAGTATTACATTTTCACTTCTGTCCTTTGATATGTTAAAAGCTAAACAATAGACAAGAAAAAAGAACATAAAGAAATCGATTTGTATTCGTTTCCCGTAAGTAAGGTCTTTCAATAGGTACTTGTATCTAACGATTCCAATAGATCCTACACAATCCTTTGCACGAGAAGTCACTTTTCCTCCCATCACGTCTCGCAAAATTGTAACCATGTTTTGCTCTTGATTCTTTTCAGGCTACCCCGAAGAATTTGCCCTATTAGTCGTAGACAACATATGGTACAAAACAAGAAATCTTCCCATTCACGCAATTTAAACGAAGTTCAATTGACATTGAAGGGTATCAGCTTGACTATCAAAAAAATTGCTTTTGCAACTTCCCTTTCCCACTGCCACAATAAAGGTACCATAAGAAAAAAAAATAAAAAAAAATGCAAAGTGTACCATTTTTTGCGGATGAAACGGAGGGCGCTACGTCAAGGGGTGTGTGTTAGAGTGAAAATATCCAGTTTTCGGTAACAAATAAATCTTCCCATCGCCAGGCTTTCGGTGACATCTGTACGATGCTATAGGATATAGAATTGCTAGAAATAAATGCACTAACAAAACGCGTGACGGTTTGACAGTCTGTTCATTGTAGGATAAGATGACTTTGAGCTCTTCTAGCCTCTACTCAATCCGCTTAGAATATCGCCGATTCCGTGACGTCAAAAGTGCGGCACCAAAGAAGTTCTGGCTGGCAAGAACCTTTACCTTAAAGTATCGTTCTCGAAAAAAGTCGAAGTTTTGAAAAATTCTCATACCCTTAAGTGACATACAAAGACGTGAAAGAAAATTCATCCAATATGCATGAAAGGCAGCTTACACAACAACCTAATCATAAGCCTATCGCTCGCTCCACATCGTTCTAGCAGCGTGTCACTATCACCTGTTGCCGCAAAACGGACAGCGTCTACCGAACAGATGCCAGACGGCCGAGCCTGCCAAATTCAAGGACACTCGGGCAGAAAGGAAACCACATTATTATCCTTCACAATGTGCCAACATTGTGCGCAAATGAATATAAAAAAAGAAAACTTCCCTACGTGCATGTGTGATTGATCGGTGATAGAATTCCGGCTGACAGCAACATGTGGTGGCTACATGTATCCTTTTCGGAGAAACTTTCTTCCGCATTTTTTTTTTGTTTGTTCGAAGAAAGCGAACCGCCCTACTAGGAGAGATGCCACCGTTTGCATACACGCAGCCTATATTCCTCCACGTGGCTGAGTTTCGTTCAACAAAAATGTGTGCATATGTGTGCATGGTTCGATTCCTCCACACTGCCACATACACCCCGAGGCCGAACTACTACCGGAAGCGGATGGCTATGGCGGATAAAGTAGGCCTGGCCGTCCTTTGGGAGACGCCATGAGAAAGCAATTTTCAGTCTCCACGTGGAAAATTTCCCATCCATCTATTTATGCATCACTTGCTGCGTGTCCATCCAATCGGCAGCATCTACTCAAGCGGCAATATTGAAGAATCATCTGATAGGTATATCCCGAAAGAAACGCTCATCATACGGTAGCCGCACTTTCCGTTTTAAGCATAAGGGAATGTTTGGCATTTAAGTAAAAGAAAACATTTTCCTAAATTATTTACAGACGTTTAGCTTCAAAAATACATGACATCAATTAACGTTGACTGCCAAGCGTTTTTAATACATATTTTTAGTACAAAATGTTTATAACATTTGTTAAAACGACGATTTTCGAAGGTTAAGCCAAGAGAAGCTCATCAGCCCTTTAAACTAATACAGTAGCGGATAATTTTATTACGGACGTTGATTACCACGCTGCTTGAGTACATTTTTTAGTACAATCCACCTTTTAATTGACTCAATTTGGTTATAATATTTATAACACCAAAGTTTTTTTGTAAATCAAGGAAAGATTAAACTTCTTGAAGCATGCAAGTTAATAATGAGTTTTGTTTACATCTATATTAGTGAACTACCATGCTAGTGTAAAAGGCTGATGTGTTGATTGCTGCTATCACCCACCAAATAGGTACCATGAAACTCAACATGTTAAAGTTTAAGAGCACTTTAAAAGCGCTGTTTATAATTGTTCATTGTTTGAAACAATAAAGAAACAAAACAAGTATAAATCAAAAACCCCAACCCCTACCGTAACACATTGAAAAGTCAAACGAATGAAGTACGAATAATTGTGACATATGTTAGACAAATTTTCTTTTAATCAGCACCCGGATTCGGATAAGTCTGAATCAAGTTGAGGTAAACATTTTCCACTAAATAGTTCAACGAAAGCAAAGTACGTATCTTATGGATACACTTTGAGCTATACATGCGAAACCATTTGTTTTTTTGGATCTGACATTAGGATGAAAAAGCAGACACTCCGAACATATTACACAAAACCTACTTTAAATGTTTCTAGACAATTCAATCTTTAAAAACCCACACACACACACAATCCGCTTTTGAAACAAACGCAAAATAGAATGAAGTCTCCTTCATTTGGTTCAGAGTTTCACGACGATTGTGCCCGGGAAAGAAAACCGAAACCGAATGGATTTAGGAACATCGATCCTGGTGCGAGCGTCTCACTCCCACTGTCCCAATGCCCGAAAGAAAAACAATAACTATTTATCACGCAACCACGCTGTGCAGTGTGTCCTGGGAATCAATAAAAGGCGAGCCGTCCCGAGCACCATTCCGTTCGCCGAGCGGAACAGTGCACTTTCCCAACCCCAGGGAACCCAACCCTCGCAGGAAGAGTGGGGGGTGGGGGGGGATGAGCGAGGCAATGTAAATTAATGGATTCAGTTTCTCTGATCCGTTACATTTCGCCCTCTATGATAGTTATTTGCCTATCAAACAGCCTCGGCGGACCGGCTGTTTGCGCTCGTGGCTGTTCTTTCCGCCAATAGTGGCGGGGGATTTGCTTGTTCGTGTTGCCTACCCGGTGGGCTTAAATGGCACTTTGGCACGAGACGTCCACGAGTTGGCGTGGAGTAAATTGAAATTGTGGTAAACATCTACAGCGTATCGGTATCGAAACACAGCGAAAAATCGAAAAAGAATGCAAACTTTTCTCATTAAACTCCCACGCAGGGGAAAGGCGAACCGTTTGAAGTTGATTGCAAACATGTAAATAAGATTATTGATTAGAAACCTATCGACTATCTAGTACTGTTTTGCTCTATTAGAAGAACCACTGTTAATGATTATCATTTATTTGTCCTAAAGTCGCTAACGAAACGGAATCACCATCATGCAGTCGTACCGAAATTCAATCTTCCCTGCCAGCTAATGATTGCTAATCAGCGTTTACTATTCAGAGCCAAAGTACCATACCGTGAGCTATGAACAGGGCAGGCAAAAAGTCAAACGTCAGCAGGTTCATCCATTCGTGCTGGCTTGTCAAGCGACTCGATGGTCGCTACGGTTTTCCTTGCGGAGATTTTGTTGGCTTAATAGCGCTGATGAGTGTATGTGTGTATCTGTTTGGTTTTCTTGCCATCCTGCCTGTCGACGTCCACCCATGCACGTAATGAACGACGAACAAGCTAATTAGACATTTCATCGGCCATCCTCGGTACAAAGCACCGGCCGCCTCCATCGCCTTCGCGTCATCGCAATGGCAAGCTCCCGCCCGGACGACGAACCACAGATGACCGCCGGTGACAGCCGATTGAGTCATATGTTTTGCCCACCGTCGGCCAGGGCCGGGCCAATTGTCCTACTTTCGCCTGGGTGGTTTCAAATGTGTCGACACGTATGCAGCGTCAGATCTTTTCTTCAAGCAGCGGCCAAAGTCGGTGGAAAACCACGTGAACCGTGCGTAATGGCCGTCGGTTGACGTATGTCCTTGGAGAGATCCTTGGTGTATGGCATACGATCGGGTTGGTCTAACCATTCGGTCGTGTGCCAGGGGAAAGATAAGGAATATATTGAAGGATAAATCCTTTCATATTGCTCTGCCCGTACGGAGGTGGTCTTACAGTGTCGCAGCTCGTTAGGGGCTCGCAAAGGGTGTCCGATGTCCAGCAGGAGATAATGAGTAACAGGACGCTGTCGAGCTGCTGCTGATGGAATGGAAATCCTAGAAGCATTTTCCCAGTTCCATGGACTACACTTTTTTAGTACAATTTAGTACAACGGCTCTATACGATATTACAATGCAATAAACAAATATTTTACAGTCAGTAATGAAAGATAGTCAATAAACTCAAAAATTTCAACAATTTATAATCCACGTTTTCAACCCGTGAGTATGCTGGGGGTGTCAAGTCATTTATGTATTAATTTAATGTACCATCACTAAATTGGTGCTGAACGTATCCCAAAATCGTCCGAAATGGTAATAAACCCATTCTTAGCAGATAGTTTTATCTCTCCTCCCCCACCGTTATGTTCATCCTCAAAATGTCCTCCACAAAACGCTTCGCAACCGATTAAACATGCCGTTTTATGTACAGCAAGCATTAAAATCTTCCTCCCCAGAGGACATGCGCCGCTCAAACGGTACTCCGACACCATTTACACCATTTTATCTGATTATTAGCTAACTGGGTGAACGCCGGATCTTGTGTTAATAACGTACACCATGTCGCAGCTGAAGGGACACACACAATCACCCTTGTGCTCCACGAGGACATACACGTGTCCTATTCTTCCGACAAGGGTTTTCACGCGACGCCCGTGCTCGTGATCTCCAATTTTATGTCCTGCCCGGGTCACGCCACGATCCTATCGCGCGTTTCACGTCTAGCGACAGACACCACCGAAGAAGGCGCTGCCGGTTTGCCAACCCGACGCTTGTTAGGCGGGTAATTATGGTGGCAATAACCAAAATGCATGGGACGAGTTGTTGGCGTCTGTTGGCGTAGGCTTCGACGGAAAAAAATGCGGATCATACGAGGACGAGCGAACGGTAAGGAGGTTGACAAAGGAGTCTTCAAATGTATAGCCTAGCGCAGTGATATGTAGTTCTCCTCCCACGGGCTTGTTGGGAATTGAAAGGGACTCATATTTCGTTCCGGCACGGCAAAGACAGCAAGTCTTGCAACATGAATATATTTCAGACGCAATTTACCGCATCTTTGTGTTATGGTCCTTACGATTAATTAGCGGTGTCTATTTCACGAGTCTGTGGGTTCTAAAATTGCAAGATTTAACACGTTGACTGCCACGTCGCCTAAAAGTGGATGACAGCAGCAATAAGTTCTAAAAAGTGTTTGACCCATAAATAAATTAAAATCTTGCATAAAAACAATAAAAATATTAAAATCTCATTCTTTGGCAAGCCTAATCTTTGCTTGGCTTTCAAAAACCATCGGTTTGATACATGTTATGAACAATTTTTATTTAAAAAGATTGTACTAAAAAAGTGTGCTAAAAACGTGTTAACGGTTAAAAATTTACGTTACATACAATATATTTATTTGAAAAAATATTTTCTTGTACCCTAAACCCCACTGGATGTAAGCCCACTTCCTACAACAACATTTAAACTTTACATATATCACAATCCAAAATTAAAAGCGACTTCAAATCCACAGTGCTCTTCAAATGTATCTTAAAGTACCACAACCCAACCACATCCCAGCGGGAACAGACGCTCGATTGGTGTGGCTGCCGTAACGGCCAGAAGCAAAATGACGACACGGCGAAAAGACAACGACATCGTTGATTAAAAATTCCTTCAGAAAACCTCACTTTTCCTACTTGTCATAATTTTACGCTCTAAAAATATTCAAACTCAAGCGTATCTGTACCACCGACGGTACCGAAATGTGGCATGACGGATTGGCGGTTGTGTGTGTATTTTTTTTTCTTATTTGCGGTCCCCACTTTGTCCTATTTGATTTTTATTTTCAAAAATTTTGCTTCGTCCCACCGCGTGGCGTGAAAAGGTAGCGACTGTTTGAGGGTTGAAATTTAGGCGAGGACGAGTTTTCCTCGCCGGTGTTTTCTGCTCCTCGGGACCGTTGTCGACGGACTTGTTGGAATTTTGTTTCACTCCTCCACTTGTCCTGCGTTGGCGCTCTGGTGAAGGGCGACATGAATGCGAGAGGTGCGAGAGTGCGAACATACGACATTTTCCACCCCGACACGCACGTACGGTCGGAACCCCCCAACCTCCAAGCCGGCTGATGGCAGTCGGTGGTTTTGATGTCAATGGTTATGTATTTCATTTTTGCTAAACCTTGTAAAAGTGCGGCCCATCCACCACCATCCGTCATTCGTCCCGGCCGAGCGGAACTATGCGGGCCTGTGCAAGTGAAAATGCAAAAGGCCTGCTAAAACGGAACCACTTGTTCGAGGGAAACCTGTCCGCTCGGGAAGGGGAGTATTTGTGGAAAACCTTACACGAGGCGGGCAACAGATAACCGCTCGGTCGCTTCGACGGCTGCGTTAATCGGAAAACTCGTAAACGAATGCAGCAAAACAGTGTGCGAGCGTGTGTTTGTGTGTTAAACTCGACTCAAATGTTGCCCATCATCGCTGCAAGCGTATGAAACGATGTGTTTTAAGTTATTCGTCTCACGCGCTTCAAAATTTACGATGTCACATTTTCAGCTCGTTCAGCAGCGAGGCCATCTTTTCGCGGCTACCAAATCATTTGGAATGAAAATAATGATAATTTTTACAGCCAATTTGCTTTCCGACCGTTGAGAATAATTTATTTCAACAATTGTGGCCTCATTAGCGTACTTCTGTTTCTCATCATTTTACAATCAAAGTTTAATCTACTTCAAATACTCGCACTCGGGTGTGTGGACAAGAATATTTCCTTTTCGTCCAGTAACATTTCAATTGACAGAATAAATTTCAAAATATTATGGCCAAGCATAATCATATAAACCAAGCAATGAAATATCAGCATCCGGCAGCTTTTATTTTGGTTGAGTAATAAAAAAATCCAGTTAAAAAATCATACAAGTAGAACGATAGTGAAATTATGCGGAAACTCGCCTTCCCTTTCGGTAGTGAAAAAGAGTTTGCCACACCAGCACACACCAGTTTTCCGCATTGAGGTGTCTTTTGAAGTTTAATTCAAATCTCCTCTCCCGGGAATACAGACTCTACTATCGTTTTGTACTTTTTTGAATATTTTTTCACAAAATTCCAATGTTTATTACTCATGTTTTTGATAATTTAACAGAGCATTTTGTTTACTTTCGTAAGCTAGTTTTGAAGTTTTTTTTAAATGAACAAACGAACGAATGGGAACAAATTTTTAAACAATTGAAAACCGATGTTTACTGGAATTTTTAACATTCGGCTTGAAAGGTATATTATGCGAACCAGTTCAACAAGCAAAAGACAAGATGGCATGGTCTTGTCAGCAGCATCCTTTCTCCCGCTACAACCCACCAACGGTCATTGTACTGTTCCACAACCGCCATTGGATTGATCGACTCCTATTTGCAGGCCAATCAAATCAACATAATTGGCCAAATGGAACCAGTCCACCGGAGAGGAAACGAGGAGCACATTGCAGGACGGAAAAAAGGTACCCAAAACGGTAGGAATAAAAATGATAAGACCACATTGCCGATGTAACACGGGCAAAAAATGGCCACCCTTGGCTCCCGGGCACTTGATGGAGACTTCATAAACCAGCGTTTGTTCTCGGGAACATCATACGCGGATGAAAAAATGGTACGTGTGTTACGGTTAATAAAGCATACATTCGGGTGGTTCGTTCAGTTTGAGCGCCATACACAAAGTGTGTTAAAAACGAATTCAAAGCGTACGATTGAGTCTTTTTTTATCGGTGTATGTGTTCTTTTGATTTTTTGTTACCCAAATTTGAGCACAATCCACTCGAATCTTTCTTGTAAAAATAAAGCTACAAAACACTGCTTGCTTGTTGCACAACGTGCGGAACCGACTGACTGCCTGAGTAATGGAAGCACAATAATACTGGTTGTGCATGAAAATATCGGTCGGTTACTATTTTTTCCCCGACCCGGGGAACGTAATCGTACGAATGTAACGCTGTTCTCTGCTCAATCGATTGAGATCTTTCGTTTTTCTTTTTCATTAGCTTCCACCTTCTTATCATATTTGGGATGGTTTTGGGATGAGTGTACCTAACGCGCAAAGGCAAAGATGGGCGGAAAAAAACGAGAAAAAATAATGAACAAACATAGTTGAATAAATAACGCAGATTGATGGCATCGAAGAGGGTTGAAAATTGATTTTTAAGTATGGAAAAAATCTGTTTGATAGTCACTCAAATGGACATGTTTAAGAGAAAGGTAAAATCATTCATTTTTAAAATCTGTGCACAAATTATACCATCAATTGTAGCATTTCTTCTCGACCAAGGGCACGTTCCACTGACCACTCCAGGTCCCCACCACCCGGCAGCATCTACCTTCACCGAACATCAAATGGAAAAACGATTCCATTTTCCATCAGCAGCATTTGTGTTGTTTCTGTTCGCTTTTCTTTTTAACCCCGGGGCGTCAGGGTTGGGCGGAAAGCAAACCACAGCCGAAATGTGAGTATCCTGAACCTGACAAGCTACGGCGGTATCCATATCGTAGCAAACCTCGCCGGGAAAATCCGAATACCCGAAGGCTTTCGTGAGAATGAATAAGTGGAGCAGGAGCAGGGAGTTTAGCGTGTTTTCTCTTTTTCACCTGCGCTTCGGTGAAACAAAACGGTTTAAGAAAACATTACAAACCATGAAAACACGCAACGAAAGGTTTTCGAGTATGCATGGTATGTGATGAATGTTACTGTTTATTCACATTTACTTCAGAAGCTCCCGAAAATATTGCCGCGAGATAAATTGTTGATGAAACAAACTATCTTTTCTTTCTTATATCCTCGCTTGGCAGGCACAAAAGTTACAAAAATCTCAAGTTTATCAAGAGCAAACGGTGGAAACCCTCGTCCTGCATTGTTAGGCAAACTTATCGATGCTTTAAATCATTTCATCGATGATCAAACTTTGCCCTTTTCACTCAAACATCGTTCCACAGACGATGAGCGATGGTAAAATGGCTACCATTCCATTCAGTTTGGTGTGAAAAGCGGTTCCCCAGTGTCACACTGTCACGCATGGAATCGCAGTTACAGCTTCTTCTAGTTTGCGACGCCGACCTGCAATTGTCCCACCCTCCCAGACATGTCAGTGTTTGCTCGCCGTTGGCTCGATTTTGTAAAGTTCGATACCACTTACCTTGACTGCGTTCCGGCGCGACACCGAAGGTGTTTTGACACCTTTCGCACGTTTGCCCGCCGCTTGGCACGCACGCCCCGGCCCAAGATGAACCGAACCCGTACAAGGCGTGGAATGTACGCTCGAGAATGGTCGAAATGATTCGCGCGCAAAAAGGCGTCGTCACAATTATGCTCCGACGCTACCTTTCGGGCCGCATTGTTGTGGAACACAGGGCACCGTTGACGGAGTAGATGGGCCACCGAGAGGTGCGGGGGGAGGGGATGAGGACGAAGACGAGGGAGGCGGGGATCTAGGTCAGAACGTAATAGGTAAAGCTGCACAGAAATGGAGACGAACGGGGGCCGCGCCTAACCGATGGTTCCTAGTGGCGGTGCTGTTCTAGTTGTATTTTCTTGTTCACTTCACAAACTTCGAGCCTTTCACGTGCACAAACTTCTTTAGCATCGCACTGCTATCATAAAACTCATATGATTCTTTATCACCAAAAGCAACAAACACAATATAAGTCAAAAGGAGATGTATCTTCATTTAAAACAAGGAGAACTGCACTACAAACCCACTATGACACTGTTCGGGGAAAGTTCAACAAGCCTCACTTAACAATTTCTGAAACTATTCTTTACTCTTAGTCATACAGAGATTTTTACAATTACACCTACTGAAAATCGCAAACGATTCGTTTTCCTTTCATTTCCACAATGTATGTATCATTTGTTCGTTTCATTTTTTATTTTTGCTTTATTCCTAACCTAGAAAAGATTCTTAAAGATAGCCTACTACACCCCTTTTAACCTACACTTTTATGCAGAATACAACGACAACAGCATATGACAAAAGATAAGCAAACAAACCAAAAGTTTTCCCAGAATATTCATGAGACATCTTCAAGATGAAAATGTAATATCGTCGAGTAATAATCGCACCGTTCGAAAAAATATTTTGATGGATAATGGAAAGAAAACTCTAGCTAGAGTTTAAAAAAGAATATCGGTAGCGCAATCGTCATGAAACTACCTAATAAATTATCCATATTCCATTAAACATTCTAAAGGTATCGAGGCTAGACCATGGTCTATGCAAATTTACAAAACACGTAAAGCATTTTTGTAGCCGTTTCCATAGGCGTGTTTAGTTTCGGAATAGAATTGGAAGAAAATGATTCCAATTCATCGAGGGTAATAATTTAACGAAATAAAGCTTGGATCGCTTCTTCAACTTGTCCAGTACATGTGACTACATGTACATTAGCACTTCCATAGGTGTAGATCGATCAGATTTAGTTAGTCGGGATACACAGGCCTAACTATGATCATCATTTCTATTATCTCGTCAATCACGAAGCAATCAAGTGGCTGAGCGGAGTAAATAAAGCTTCATAGTGAGTAAAGTTGTATTTTGAGCTCTTTAATCGACGATCGTAACTTTGGAGTGGCAACATACGGTGAGCTTAGCCACAATCTTTCCGGAGGTTCCAAACTTTCCACACTTTTCTTTTGTCAAGTGTCCCAGAAGTGTTGGGATAGTTTTTATCGTACACATTGGGGGTTGGGGAAAAAATCGGTTCGTGTATCGATACCATGCCAGACGGAACCAGACGTGGTCACGCAGCTAAGACTTCTAGCTTCTTTTTTGCTATCTTTTTCGACCAATCCCCGACAACGACCAGGGCGACGACGACGACGCTCTAACTGGGATTGATTAGGTGCGATAATGTGTGACACAGTAAGCAGCCGGTGCTGCTGCCGTTCGGTGTTTGCCAAACTCGCGACAGTCGAGACAATTTTGCTCCATCAGCCGGTGGAGAACGGCCTGCGCACGACGGTTCCTCGATACATCGCCTTCGACCGATAAGAGGGCGAACAATCTTTTGGTCGGGATTTTTCCCCCCCTGTGTGTGTGTTTTTTTCTCTTTTCGTTTGCGACTCGACATTATATCAACCCGGCGTGTTTCGCGCCCCGTCTTTTGGGGCGGCTACCACTTATCCACGCAATTTACAGGTTCACGAACGTGCGTCACTGATAGAGCGACCAGCGTGTGCCATTCACGTCCGTCGTTGGTGTGTTGTTTTTTTTTTTCTTTAACCCAACAACCCGCCAGAAACCAGAAGATTGTCTGGTTCATTTAATGTGTTGCATGTGAGATTGAAGAGCTCATCAGCGAAGAAGGAATGCTTTTCACTGCGGACCGTGAGGAAACCGTGTGATCGTGTGCCACAGAGCAGGCCGTGGAATAATAATGTCCGATATATACATATATGATCACATGGCCACCTCTAGTGCTCGTCGTTTGCTCGTCGTTTCGCAGTATAGTGAGCGTACCGGAGATAACGATGAATCTGGCTGCGCGGAATCCGAGAAGATCGCACAGACCATCATCATTATCATCAGCATCCGTGGGTGCAGCATCACGTCCAACCGACGAACACACAGACATGCGAAGTATAGAAAAGGCCAACCTCTGCTACCTGCTCCCCGCATCCGTGGACCGCTTCGGGACCCGCGTGGTCGTTTCATCTGGTGGGAGTACGTTACGCTCCTCTATGCAGATGAGATAACACGTACGTCCCGGCCGCCAATCGAATCGAACAACAACAAGCAGGCAGGAAAGTGCAAAGGAAGGGAAAGGTGCGATAGTGATCTTTCCGAAAACCCAACACGCTGTACAACCGGACGCCACCGCATCGCGAATAAAGAACAGTGAATGAGCCCAGCGCGGCCGAAGCTCGATCGATCGTTCGATCTATCTATAGGAGAACAATGCAACCGGTGGAAGTGTTGGTGTTCCCTGCATTCAACCGGTCCACTTAAAACGTCAACGATTTGAGCTTCTCCTTTCGATTACTGCAGGCTCTTTCTCCAGCACTTTAAAGTGTGCGGAATCAAAGTCCACTCCCGGCGTGTTCATCGACGGGCAAAGGCAGTGTTACAGAAGGAAAAATGCACATTCTCTGTAGACGGAGAAGCAACGGCAGCATCAGTTTCCTCGTTCGTGTTGTGTGCGGTGTGTTTGCTAGTAAAAATATCCGCCACCATTCTGCTCTCATCAACGTTCGACGTAATTCGACGTACGAACGTAGCACCACCGCCACCGTGTTTCGGTACCCAACGCAGAAGCTGGTGGAAACAACAACGGACCGGGCGTGTATTTTAAAACGGATCTTTGGAAACATAAATAATGTTCGTGACTAATGTTCGCCAGTTGCCGAATTCCCAACCGTATTCAGCCGACAGCCGAGTAATACGCAAAACACGAAATTACTGTCTTTAAACATGCTTTATCTGCTGGAAGGCAAATGCTAGAGCGGGTATGTATGTATATATATATATACGTACACGCACACCAACCGTACGAAAGGTGGAGGTTTTCGCGTTTCAGGTGGATGATGTTATTCGAAGCCTGCCGGAGACGACGGATTGAAGGAAAACCGACCCCAAACGGAACCTGCCGGTACGGTTTACCGAAGTAATTCGTGCACACAAACATACGCACACCTGTGCCATCTGGGGGCCTCCACGACGTTGTGTGTGGGAACAGAACATGTGGCGCCTCGCGGGGGGAAGGAGACATGCCGGGCGCACGGGGCGGAGGAAAACAAAAGCCAAAGGGTAGTACCATTTGAAGTACTATCTACGACCTTGTGCCGCCACCGAAAGGTCTGGTCCAAGGAGACACCGGGGTGGGTTGGGAAACATTTTTAATTGAGCGCGGGCTTTTCTTTTCAGGGTCATTACTTGGGCCCGTGGTGTAATGAGTCGGGGATGATCGGAGGCGGAACGGTCATTTGTGGATGCTTATAGACGATCGTTAGCGCTGATCGACCTCCGAGGTGTAGTTGAGGGAAGCGATCGTTTGCTGTTTTGGCGTTAAAAAGATGTGCGTGAAGGAAAAGAAGATATCAATAGACAAACAAAACAAAACCCTAGAACGAAACCTAAATGTTACTCGAAAGCGAGACGTTCACCGGACCGGGCCCTGCGGGGGTTGGGGTATGTGCGGTTTTTAAGCTTCGCTTCACTTCATCCTCACATACAAAAAAGCGCGCACAGACACACACACGCACACACACGCACAGACGCTCGCACAGCATCATCGCCATCATGTGGCGGCAGGCGTCACGGCCTACGGCGCACCGGAACGAACGGTAATCAGCACTGGAACCGCAGTGCCTTCCCCGAGGTGCGAAAAACCGGGCAAAGAAAGCCCCCCACCATTAAACCCCTACCCCCCCCTCTCACACTGTTCCAGGCCAGCGCAGGGCCACTCGATGCTAACACTCACACTGCTTGACGTGATAAGGCCCCGGACTCCCCCCGCTCCTCCAAGGGGCAAGGGTAGGGAGTACAGAGTGAGCCGTGCAACACCGTGGCGGTGCGGCCCAAAAGCACCCTTAGATCTCTCGTCACGCACACGTCACGCGTTCGTGCACGCTACCCCCGGGAAGAATCCGGATCGACCGGAGGTCCAGAAACGGTGTGGTTCTACGGTCTACGCACCGCAACCGCAAACGGGAACGGAACGCGAAACCGGTAATCGCGTGAACATGAACGTTCGCGACCAATATACACTCGCGCGGGACGTTAAACGGGGACGTAATACCACACGACGACGTCGACGATGACGACGACGACGGTGACCGGTGCGAACGAAGCGACGCGAGAATACTGACTGACGGACGGCTGGCTGCGAATTCGCAAACAAACTCTCCGGCACGGACGGTCGGTCGGACAGAATTGGCATCGGTTCTTTGCCTGCCAGCGGCGGCGGCGTCGTCGTCGTCGCTTGCTTTGATGGTGTTACTACACCAACACCACCAGCACCACTACACGGGGGTACACTTACCGTCTCGATATACTCAGCACTCGTCGGTCGGTCACTCACGCGATGTAACGCGCGCGGTTCGGATCGGAATCGACCACGTTCGATGACGGCCATACCGCGTGCGGCGTTGACGCCCCTCTCCCTTCACACTGGGGGGGAAAATTGACGCGAACGGCCACGAGAGAAACCGACCGAGGGAAATGTCCTTGCCGTGAGTAAAACTCGCTGATGAGCTGTTCAGCTCACACATTGCCGTAAATGGAGCATCGTGGCGGTTTGCATGATGATGTGCAGCAGGCATAATTTTTTTCCGTCTGATTTGTAAATAAAAAAATACAAATTAAACCTACAACGATAACAAAAATATATGACAAAATGAGATCGAGCATAAAAAATTTAATGCTATAATAATGCTATAATACAAAAATGAAACCTTTCCGACAGAAATGTACAAAACACGCTAGGAAATTCAAAAATTTTAAAATCATATTTAAAAAATCAACAGGTTCAAACCGCCCGATATTCGTCCGGAGCTAGCCTTAGAGCAACTTTGTAGTATCCCTCGTACACCACCCGCTTCCGCACAGACCGTACCGGAGCGGCCGGTGGCATAAAGTAAGATAAACACACGGCAAAGCAATAAAAATAGCCGTCACACCTGAGCCGTGTGTGAGACGGTTTTAAGCCGTCTTTAGACGAAGCTGCCTGCGGAAGGAACCTACGTCCAACGCCGTTTGCTCTGGGGATGCCGCCAGGGGGCAACGGGGCGGTGTGCGAAAGTGACGGGTGGCCAACCTGTGGCATGTGGTGGATGCACGTTCACATGTTCAACCAGTACGAACAACGATGCGACTTCCAGAACCTGCTCACACTCTTTTGCGCTCGCACGTTCAACAGGCAGACGTCTTTTGGCACTCAAATATGTTGATACGGTGGAAGAGGAAGCTGTGAAGTCTCCCCCCGTATACAGCTGGTCAACGCGAGACCACGAACAGGACCGAACGGTCAGCGTTGAGCGGGATAACTACCAAAAACGGTGTGCCGACGAAGTGAGTGCAATATCGATATTGTGGTGAGACATCGCATCTGTTGAATGTTTCGTCGTGTGCCGGATGTGAAAAGGATGCGGATGCGCAAGCGTACGTATTTCTACAAAACTCTATAACCTTCATCCGGTTTTTAGTTCGTGTTGGGTGGAATACGTTTAGGAAATGAAATCCTCACATTTTGCATTTAAAATCAATTTAAAATCCCACTGTGCGATGAGAAACACTTGAGATAATAATGTATTGTGATGGATGCCGATGCCGCCTATTGTATTTGCACCAACCAAAGAAAATAAAACCAAGTAAAATAAGCCGAAACCGAAGAGAAACTCACAAATGTTCCCCCCCTATGGCAGAGAGATCAATTTCCCCATCGAGGGGAAAACAACTCTTCAACGTGAAAGTAATCTTCTCACCAACATCAAGGACCATACTGAGAAACTCGTCTCATCGGACGATTCATAAACTTCCCTATTTTACAGCATTCATCTCACTTTGATGCAACAGTTTTTCCTCTTGCACTCATTCACACTTTCCATCGTGAAAAGACGCACACACACATACAGCCACGCATACCCAAAACGCAACAGCACTGGAAATATTTCACCATGGAGGCGCCCGGTGTTTTACGATGCGGAACGCATGGTGCTTCACGGCGCGCCACGATTAATTGCCCACGTGCGGTGTTTGTTTATACGCGTACGTATATTTGCTTTTATTGAATGATTCGATACTTTTCAACATCCGGGATTTGGCGGTGTTTATTTGGGGTGCTTAAATCGATCGCGGGTTGTGGTGTTTATATTTTAGAATGGGGTTTCACACATCCTACGTATCCGAGGGATATTTGAACCGCGGTGGCGTCGGCCGCTACGATGGATGGAAATTAGGTTGAAATAGTGCACATGATTTTGAGAACCACCGGTACAACAAGTTTTGTATCGATTTTTTAATGTGTAGATCATTTTACAGTTTGTCAGCATTGTTCAACTGCTCATGATTAATGCATGTTTATAATTGTAAGATTTTTTCTTGAGAGGGGCAAACTTTCCTTTTTTATTTTGTTTATATATAATTCAATTCTATTTTATACGTTGCTCTGCAATTCGTTTTCGAATCTACTTTTTTGAGAATTATTGTTCAATAATTATGTTCAAACATAGCTGCATAATTCTCTTTCATAACAAAATTTTACACCCTCACGAAAATGTTCATAAATTTCTTTGTAACAGCACCGTGTTTTACATTGTGATCTTTTTAATTTTGATCAAGTTTGATTAACATCCTTTTTAGATTTAATTCACTCTCGACAGCACTTCCTTCACCCATGCGGCATGCACGCGCATCTCCTGAAGCGCTCCCGGATTGCCTTGGTTGCAGGCAAACTTCTGGCCGAAGCTGGCCAACCCCAGCAGCACGTACTCCTGCAGACGACCCTCCTTCAGCACCAACGGGCTGCCGACATCACTGACACAGTTCGGTTCGTGATCGGCCTCCTGTGCACAGAACGTTCCCGACTCCGCGGTGACGAAGCTGAACTCCTCCTGGCACGCCTCCAAGTCGAGCACGGTCAGCCGCACGAACTGCAGCGCATCGGCGGCCCCTTCGGTCGCGTAGTTCATCAAACCGTACCCACTCGAGAGCACCTGCTGTCCGACGTACTGATCCTCGTCCGCTTCGGGCAATCGCGCCGCATAAACCCACGGCGGCAAGCGAACCGGCTCGTCGGTGAACCTTACCACGGCCACATCGTTGACGAACGTCTCCATGTTTAATCCCTCGTGAACGGTGTACTCGAGGGCGGTAAAAACCTGTCGAAATTTGTCGTCACCCTCCAGCAGACAGTCTGCACCGAGGTGGACCACCACTGAGCTGCTACCCTGGACGCATTGGGCCACGGTTACGACATGTCGATCGTCAACCAGAGCGCCGCTGCAATGGCGCGTTTCCTCCTCGCCGAACTGTACCACCAGTAGCGCATGGTGCGGGAACTGGCCAGCGTAGGTGGGTCTACCGTTTGCCGTGACGTTCACGTTTCCGGTCGGCGTACACTTGTAGCCGTAGATTTCGGCTGCCGGCAGAATGCAACCGAACAAAATTACCAACAGTGCTGTCTTTATCTTCACTACCATGTTAACCATAAACTTTCCCGCTCAGTACTGTCCACCGGCGAGTTGGAGATGCTCTTTTATAAGCGCAATCGGTAGAGATAACCGGATCATCAAGCCCCAGAAAATGAATCTTCTATTTGCACCTTCGGCTGAGCGATGTGATTCACTTTTTGCTGCCTCTTGGCGTCCACTTGAAAACCGGCCCTCCAAGATTGTGTACTAACTTCACAGACAAAACACTGCAGCGTTAAGTGGCCGTTTTGTTATGATTGCTTTTTCCCGGCAACCGCTGTTACCAGGGATCGAGAGTGAAAGTTTTGTTATAAGTGAATTAAGACAAATATTCCACGCAACACGAATTAATCGGTTTGTTGTGCGTGTCATGTTTTCATAAGCGTTATTCGATATTAACATTTGGCCTAAGGTGTGATCATTTAGAAAATCATTGGTTGTTCAATTCATACAGGATCATCGTGAAGATCAGATGTTATTGGACATGGTTCCGTAAGACAGTATTGCATGATACCGACAAAAGTGCATGGCTTATCATATTGTCGAAAGAGAGGTTCTTTCCTATCTAACCTTTGTTTCTTTCCACCAAACTACAGGACGTATGACTAAGCGTAGAGAAAAACATTTGAAAAATTGTGCCTTTCAAATGCCGAGTAAAATTGAGAATGTCTTCATAAGATAAAAAAAAAGTAATAAAAAAGTGTACAAAAATATGCTCATTTTAAAGCCTGACTCTCATAGGAAAGCATTTTTATCATTAAACCGTAAAAGAGATATCACAAGAAAAAAAATCAAAATTGCGTCCAATTGGTACGCTATCTGCAATTAGCGTTAATCAATAAAACACCTGACGGAAAAGAAATCCCCATAATTATGTTGGCCCTTATTAGAAGAGAAGACCAAAACCAGTTAAAATCATCATCTCGATTACCATGGGTTAACGTTTCGGATAGAACTAGAGTTTTACAAAACCATTACTATTACTACACAAAATATAAAATCATTCTACGAGTACAAATCATTAAGGTCTTTCAGGAAGCGTTTGGTGCCTTTATTCTCTGTACAGTGTTGAATGAATTTTCTTCAACACAAAATTATGTATGTCTATGCCCATACGTACAGGCAAGGAAACAATAGCGAATAATTCGTATATTAGCAACCGATTCGATAAATTCACGCGTGGTCTGACCCTCAATCATTTCGTGAATGTTAAGAATATATGAGAAACTACAATTTCATACAACATGAAACACAATTTTTAGCGAGTAAAGGATATTTGTAGTATGATTTGTCTATATACTGCTCAAGGCCACGAGGAAACTGTCAATTAATAGGCAGAATAAATTTCGAAAGTATTTCGATGGTTTGATATAAGTAGATCATGGTAAAAACAACACGTTTTTTTTTTTAATTAAAAGCAACCCACTAAAGGTACTGCAAAACTGGGGAAGATTTCTTCGAGAGCTCGTATACTTCGCAAATAATGTTTTTTCAATGGTACTTTTGTGCTCCAATTCATCCAAACGTAAAACTTCCACCCCAGTCAAACGGGGCCACTAGGCTATTTGTTAAATCATTGACCTCAATACACCTTAATCCTATTCTTATTTAGTTAAAATCTTTTTTATCAAGAGGTATTTTGTGGTTAGTCAAATTATCCCGTACGAAGGCTGGAGGCTTTCGAACAGTTTCGAACAAAACGTGTGTAACAATACCCTATATGCCGGTCGGTCAATAGAAACGAACTAGGTACCTTTCTTGGGATGATGCAGGCTTTCCGCCACTCCACTTATCCAAATCGTCAATTTGTCGCTTGCGCATTCGCTCGACTAGTAGGCGTTGTGACTGTTAGAAATCGTCTAATGGATGCCGATTCCGGTGTCGTCGGATGCAAACCCGGCCCAACGCCACTCATTGAATTGCGGCGACTTCTTGGTGTCCGGCGAGGTTCCGTAGGTAGTACGCTGGCGCTTTGCGACGTTCCCAGTGTCGTGCAGTCGATGCTAGATCTTGAGCTTAGTCTTCCACGTGGCGTCGTAGGTGTATTCGTCACACTGATGGTGGCATTATTAACAGTTTGGTGATGCTGCTGATCCGCTCCACCACCACCACCATCGTCACACGTTTTCAACTGCTGAAGACGTGGCGAAAGTAGCAGTGAAACAGACTCCTCCATGATCGGTCCATCCAGGACGCTACGGTCCAGCAGTGTCGTCCCATTTCCGTGCTCGATACTTTTGGCCGCCTGTTGTAGCTTCTGCTTGCGGATCTTTGTCAACCAGTCGATGTTTTCTTTGAGCTTACGCTTTGCTGACCCACCGGCACCAGTTCCGTTGCTACCGGCGATGCCGTACGATTCCTCCAAGCTACCGCACGCGGCAATCACGTTGACTAGATGTGGTGCCTCACCGTCGATGACGAAGTTTGGTAGGTTTATGTTCAACGTTGGGGAAGCGCATCGTAACGAAAGGGAACAGGACGAGGTACCTCCTAGCGTTCGATCGTCACGATCCGTCGGGCGTGTGTTGAGATCGGCCGTACCGAGCGGAGATTTGCATGGTGAAAGACCAAACGCTTGCTCGTCGCTCGCCTCCAGAATAACATTCAGACTGCGCGAGTTCGACGAGCTCGATGCGATCTCGAGTGCCGTAAAGCTAAATGCCGATTTGGAGTTGGCCGGACTGAACAACCGTCGACCTCGGCACTCCTCCCGATAGGGTCGCTTCACTGGTGGGCATTGGCTACGATCGGCATTGGCTGCCGTGGCGCCCTCCTCCCCGTCCTGTGACATTGCGGTGAATGTTCTTTTAGTTCTCTCCGGACCACCGGCGGATCCTCTAGGGAGGCCGGCCGTGGCCAACCCTGAGGTTTTCGGTGTCCTAGTGGGTTCGTCCATTGTGCCCGGAGTTGTTTCATTACGTCGCACGAGTCCCCGCACCGAGCGAGGTGTGAATGCAAGCGATTTTAAGCGCTCCTTTTCTACCTTCTCCGTTCGATAGGAATCGCAGTACTCGGCAGAACCCCGTAGCTGCTGTTGAGTGTCAAAATCCATATCCGCTGGCCCGAGACGCCACACCTTGTGTCGTGCATCGTCCGAACAGGTCACGATGCGTACATCCCGATCGTTCTGCATCCACGCGACGCTGGTCACCTCGGCCGCATGGCCCAAAAGCTTCACCAGTGGCTTCGGGTTGTCCACATTCCAGATGTAGCACTGTTCGTCGCTGGATCCACTGATTAGGTATTGGCCGTCCGGGCTGAGCGCAGCCTTGACGTAGAATGTACCGTTTTTAAAGCCACCGTAGCGTTGTAATGGATTTCCGTCGTACGTGGATATGTTGTAGCAGTAGATGTAATTGTCCATACAGTTCACGTACAGCCGATGGCGCCGCTCGTCTATGGTCAAGTTTGTGAAACCCTTCAGTGCGGTGGTGCCGGCATAGGAAAAGCTATGCTTCGGGAGTGGATCCCGTTGGTGGCTGGTGTAATGACGCCGTGTGTCCCAAACCTTCACCACGCCATCACCGGCGCCACAAGAGATCAACGTATTGTCATCCTGAAACACCAACCCGGTAATGCTGCTGCTACAGCCTTGCGCCGGAATTTTCGGTGTCTGTCGTGTTCGCTTCCGATGCGAAGCAGGTGTTCCGGGTCCTCCTGCGTGTCCACTGTAGATGCAGTTGTCTGCACGTGGAAGCATATTCGCACCAAGCTGCGCCCGAACATCCCAGATAATGATCGCACCGTCCCTTCCACCCGTCGCAAACACCGCGGGATCGTCCCTGCGAAACGCGACCGTTTTAACCGAGCGCGAATGACCACGGAACGACTGCGTGCTGACCATCTCGGACTCCGTCAGCGACCAAAGCTGAGCCGTATGATCTCCGGAAGCCGACACCAGCTTCATCTCACCCGGCATCCACTCGATGTCGAACACGGCGTTGTAGTGACACTGGTGACCCTCAAGCGCCCGCTCACCGCCCGGTTCCTCGTTAACCAGATTCGTGTCCTGCACGGCGATCTTGCCATCCTCGTTTGCGATCGCCAGTATGTGTTCCTGGGCGGCACATTTGGCAAACTTTGCCGCCAGTATCGGTGGCGATGGATTGTAGTCCGCATTAAACGTTGACGGTGTGATACCCTTCCAACTGTCCCGCTCGTGGACTTGTAGTCGCATCAATGAGGCATCGTACTGTTGGCAGAAACCTACCGAGTAAAGGGCGGAAAACGCGCAAATCAAACCGGCATTCAAGATACCAATACAAGAATTTTCCTGTGACGACGAGCACACGATCGTCACGATCACTTACCGTTTCCGGCTTCGCGGCGGAAAAGATTTAGCACTGTATTCATATTGAGTCAAGTGGACGCAAAGATGCTGCACTCCATTCACACTTGCAATGAGCTGCGTTTGGTCAGACAGATTCGGCAAATCAGATTTCCCGCTCGCTTTCCTGTTATCGGAAACATATCGCGCGCAAAAGAAAAGCGTTACTGTCAGGTAAACAAACGAACGTCAACAAATGGCGCTTCAAAAGATGTTCAAATGTCAAAAATTGTAGAAAAAAAAACGACGCAGATCATCATTGATGACGATTAAGAAAATATCGTAAATGAAATTGCTGTGTTTTTCAAAAATACAAATTTTTCCAATTTAGAATAACATCTCTTAGTGATTGTAAAAATTTCAGGTAAATCTGTAATTTACATTCACTGGTTATTCCCGGCTCAACAAAGTGCACAGTGACGTGAGATTAAGAAGGGGCCGAACCGGTTCGGAGAAGTTTACCGGAAAAAGTTGAAAATTTATTTTACCGAAGTGAAACGGGTAAATATGCTTTAATTGTTTATTGAACGAAACTAGAGTGAATTATAATCATATTACTAAAATAATTCCTCTACTAAATTATCAAACATCTCATCTGGGACGTGTTGTTCAGCATGCCTAAATTCGTGCAATATGGAGTTCTTCCTCTCTTGCAACAGTTCTACGTAGCTTCTAAGTTGATGTTTGGCCATCGAATCTTTGATCAAAGCAGTGTTCTTCGATATTGCTTTCCGCAAAAGAATATCCAGTTTATGCACTTTTGATTGCTCCATCGGAAATGCATTCGTTGGTGACGGGTCTGCGGCTTTCTCTGGGTTTTCTAAACGGTTGCTAATGCTTGATAATATGATACCCATGTCCAATTGTTCCTGGATGATAATTGTATTTTGCTCCCAACGGAATAGTTTTCCACAAGGTTTTTCCAACCGTGTCCACATGCGAGTTAAGACGTCTTCCGACACCGGATGCTCCCGAGCTACGTTCCTCTCCAGCGCTACTGGTAGCAGGGTGTCGAAATATGTTTCTAAAAATCCAAGGGAAAGTTTCTTTGCCAGCCTGGCCCAATCCCACCGCATGCTTCGGTAGTAGTTGTTATCATCGATTAGAAACAGGTAGTCCTCGGACGGAACAGCGGATGAAGATATCTCTAGTGGTTTTCCAAAAGTATGTTGCCAACTACCTAACAGGCTGTCCAATGTTTTCCCCACTTTTCCTTCCATGATAGTAGAAATGATCGCTTCAACGCTGGGAACTAGCATTTGTCGAGAGCTCTTGTACGATCCTGGATTAGAGCAGAACATATCAAACTTGCTGTCTATTTCGATGTATGTATCATAGCACACGTGTACCACGTTGAATGTACGATTCAGCGTCGATTCTATTTGTTGGCAATAAGTAGTTTTCCCAGATGCTGGAATACCAACTAGCACGTTCAGACAAATTCTCGCCATACTTCCTTAGTAACAAACTAAAGTAGCTAAAACAAAACTAACTACACTGTGGGGGTTTAAAGGTTAATACACCATCCTTATACCACTGGGGATTCGCTAGTATTGCTTGTTGTTGCTGTTTCGGGAGTCAGCTGGACCGCTGTTTGTTGTTGTTGCTGTTGCTGCTGTTCAGCTAATAATTTTGCCTGTTGTGCTTCAAATTCCGACATTCTTTTCTGATTAATATCCGCCTGCACCCCAACGTAGACCTTCAGTAATCGCTGGTTTACGTTTGTGAATTTTAGTACACAATTATCGGCGCAGGAAATCTCCTCCCGTGTCAGATCTCGTCCGAACAGATTATCGACGCACGAGTTGAAACACAGGTCTGTTATTCTGTTGTACAGTTGCAGGAAGTCTTTTATCTAAAAGCACAACTTAATATTAGTATGATTATTGAGTAAACGGGGGCAATACCTTACATTTCTGAGTTCGTAATCCATTTTCCACGCTTATGTCCTGATGTCGGCGAAAATGATTTGTTTTGAAATGATGCAACTAAACGTGATGTCATATTGACATAACCTTTAAATGCTTGATAACCGATTCGCAAACCATCACAAATAATTTGAATCATTCGTTACAATTTTGTTTACAAATTACTTTTGTTTAATAAATTAACACGTAATCAAATGTCTTTATTTGGATTACAAATTACACATTTTTTCGTAAATATATTACAAAGTTTCCATCAAATATGTAGACATGTTCAGTCAGTATGTAACATCGTTCAAAAGGATTATGTATCATCAAATTTTGAAATAGGCAGCACAATCAAGTAACATGCCTACTTAGTTGTTGAAAACTTTGTATTACTTTTGTATAACACAAAAACACACACTCTCTTGTTCTATTGCCAATATTACTCATTCTATCACACTACAAAACACCAAACGTTGTCATTAGTTATTTTTGAAGGCACATTTCACACGGAGAATTCAAATGCAAACTCATATGGCAACATTTCGCCAGCTTCGCCAACCTTTGAAAGGGTCACCACATCGATCCCGCTTTCATTCAGTTTTATTTAACTGCGCCAGGTCGGGAATTCTCCTAAACATCTTTTTGCCGATGCCGAACAATAAAACCACGTGGCAAGTATGCAACAGGAGGCTACTTAAAACGGTGCTTGGATATGTGTTCCAACAGAATTCTAACAGCAGGAGTAACAGAAACTTTAGACTGTTCGTGTATTCCGTGTACCAGGTGAGGTAGGGAAGACTGTGGAAGTACCATACGTAAAATTGGTAGTGCAAGCTGCGGGCACAAACGATGCCGATAAAGTTGGACAGAAAAATAGGCAACAATGCGAGCTGAGTGGAGCGGTCGAAATGGATGGAAAACTTGTTCGGAGCTGTGGTAGTATCCGTCTGTTCCGCTTCCACGGGGACATTTTTAACGGGCTGCTTTTTGTCACCCATCTTTTTGATACCCTTTTCAAAAGATTTCAAAAACTTTTCCTGGTCTGCGGTAAGGACCTCCTCGTCTGTCCCATTCTGACCAGTCGCGACTGCGGGTAGTGCCTTGGTCTGTTTCTTTGCCTTCTTAACCTGCTTCTCCTTTTCTGCGCGATTTTGAGCGGCAATCTGTGGCGCCAGCATCAACTCCAGGTGACGCAAACGACAATAGTTTTGGAAGTATTTATAACAGGGCGACGCGAAGACCACCAACAGCGTCAGGTGCAGTGCCAACAGTGCCAGGTGGAACGTTTTGCTTTCAAAGATGGCTGGCTCCAGGAAGCGATAGTTAACGGTCCATTTGTGTTCGAACACCCGGCCAAGATCAAAGCTACCCTTGATGTACTGCCACGGGTATGTCAGTAGAAACGGTGCACCAAGGACAATCTGTATCACGCCGCAAACCGTTAGCTGCAGTAGCGTTTTCACCCAGCCCAGATTGGTGATAAAAAGGAGCAGAATGGCCGGTGCAAACAGGAGGATGTTCATCTTCACCGATACTCCTAAACTCAGCATTACACTCCCGATCGTCCAGCGGCCGTCAATGAAAGCATTGAGTGCGGCGTACAGGAACAGTATGGCTATTGGATCGTTGAATAGCCGTAACACGTAGATCGAGTGGATACGATACGAGGTGAATATAGTGATGAGCATCACGTATGGAGGGATTTTACGACTCTTGCAGTAAAGTCGCATAACCAGTGCAATTTGCAGCAGGTAGATGCCTGTAAACATGTACTGTGCTAGTCGAATGTTTGTTCCACGGGACGTCAAGAAGTATAGCGCACTGTAGATATACACAAAACCGGCAGGATAAACGAGCGGTCCGGTATCTCCTGAAGATAAAAAAACACATCATTTATGATTTTATTTACTTTCCTCTTCGACCGGTACAACACAAAATGCTTAAACTTACCGCGAAGTTGCGAATAATCCGTGGTTCCATTGAGAAAACCTTCGCATTCCTGCATATAAGCCTTCCAGTCGATTTCGGTGTACCGTACATTTTGCACGATGAACACATTTAGAACGAGCTCGGCCACGAGGATAAGCACCGAAATAAACGGCAGCCGTGCAGGATCGAATATCAACGACTTTGCGAACGTAATATTGACGTACTCTTTGCGTATTTTCGCCAACAAATTTTGAGATTCTTTCCTATTTGCAGACACATTTTTGCCACGATTTGCTTGCTGTCCCGGAGGTGCCATCTCGTTGCTTACCTAAAAGTCGTACAAAACCCCCGGGGAACCAGGTTGTATCAAAAAGAGCATTTTGACAGATAAACATAGCGCCATCTTGAAATTCGTCATCACAAAACAATCATTCGTAGACGAAGAATTTATTCAATTTTATATAATTAAAAAAAAATAACCTTGATGTAAAATGATCAACTACAATCCAAAATATGATTTTACTCCAAAATTACTCAGCAGATTGGAGTTAAAAGATTTGATCTCTTTGCTTCTTCAAATTGAAGAACAACCATCACTAGTGACAACTTTACACGATTCGAAACGAACACGATTGATAGCGAAACGAACACAATTTTGAAAATTTTTGAACCGTTAATTTGTTGAACTCTTCGTAATTGTTTAATTATTCTCCAAATATTTTCTAACGAGTGGTGGGGAGACAGTGATTATGGCTCATAATTTTAATAGCTCTTCCCTTTCCTATTTACCTTTTTCTCCTAGACCAAGTTTACGTTTGCATGAGCAGCAAAGGTACGAAGATTGTCGAAATAATTTAAAATGATTGGTAAATTAAGGGTTTTGAAAATGTAGAATGATAAAAAAAAAGCAAAACATTCTCAATTTGTTTTCACCTGTGAATGTACTAAATACGGTACGAGAACGTATAACCAAAATGCCTAAATGTGAACTCAACATATGTTATCGGTATTTCTATGAACAGAAGTTTTTCTTATAAACATATCAATTCTTCTTGTTTGTAGACTTGATCACTAAAATGCATTTATTAACGGGATATTTTCCATTTAATACATCTACATATTTTGTTCGCAGAAATCATTATGAAACGTCGCTACGAGCGCTGCACATCATTCGCTTTCATTTCTTCTTCGCCGAACGACCGATTCTCCGAGACGGTGAGGGTTCTTCCGGTTAGGTGGGTGGTAGGGATTTTTTTAAAAGTAACCACGCGATGTTTTTTTTCTTCTCCTCCTTCGAACCTAGCTTCCATTCGACCTGGTTATTTGTTAAAAAAAAGAAACGAGTTTCATTATCCCTTATTTTTTGTGTGCACCATTCCTTGGCACATTTTATTTACCACTTGTTTGGCTTCTCCATCCATTCTCTCCATCCTTCCTTCCATGCCTTTCTGTTCCCATGCAAACGCACGGACGATTTAATTCACCACTCGCCATGCTTGACATGCCTTCGTGCCTGCTTATAAGCGTGTATTCCCAGCGGGGTAAAACGGACTGTTCCCCAGCGGGCTGACCTTGACTTTGAAAACGAAAACACGACTGAAGTGACTCAGCACCATTACTGCCCTGTACCTTTCGCGCCCCGTCTGGTCCGCCGGCTCGGCTGTAGGCAAACTTTATGCGGGTTTGCCGGAGCTATCGTACGGAGCTTCTGCTCTTACTGGGACCGGCAGCGTGTGGTGTGCTGGCGGAACGGTTAGTTGGCCAGCATGAAGGACAACTTTCCTACCACTTCCTGTTTTTCGTCCGATGGTGTTTCTTCTCGGTGTACGGGGAAATTCGGAGAACCAACTTCGAGGGAATTAAATTCACCAAACCCCGCAACCAAAATAAACATCCAGGAGGAAAAGAAGACGCAAAGCAGCACGAATAAAACGGTCCATTGAAAGTGACTCCTTGCGAGGGCCATCCGCCCCTGGGGGGCCACAAATTCGGTGGACAAAAACGGAAACTGAAGCGGAAATTAATTGAATAATAATCAGCTGTGGCAAGTCCACGCAAGGGTCCAACGCTACTTGAAAGTGCACATGCGTAATGAGGGCTCGGGAATGTGCTGCCGTGGAATCGTGTGGAAACTGGAAACTGAACCTTCCCTTCCTCATCAGCCGGCTTTTTGTTTTTGCCGGTTTGGACCGGCCGAAGTTCGACCCGTTTCTTTACGGAAGCGACAAAACCCGACACGGTGAAGACCTTCCAATAAATTCCGGCCCCCGCCCCTCCGGATAATAATCCCCAGCTGGTTTGATCTAACGAACAGGAAGAATCTAATCTGTGTGCCGATCGTTTGATCTCACATGTCGACCATGTGTTCTTTGTCCCTCTGCTCCACACCACAACGGCCTGTAGAACGTATCGGTTGGATCGGAAACTGACCTCACGCATTGCGTCGTAATGGTCCTTCCGGATTGATGTTGTTTGTTTTCCTGTTTGTTTGGATCTTACCATCGCAACGGAAACTAATCGATCACACGCACTTCACATCTTCTTCTGAGTTGGATCAATAAATCAGTAGTCACTTCATTCGGGCACCAGCACACAATAATGTAATGAGTAATGAGCCGTGTAATGGATAGTCAAGATGACTTTGAAGAACCTATCAGCACAATCAACTACGGACAAGGTCTTCCATAGACAACACGACAGAGAATCCGACGTGCAGAACGCTTGAGGCACGGCCGAACTGAGCAAGCGATCGACAAAGGTGTTTTTGTTGATCAGATAGGCCGACTCTTTGGAAGCCCTTTAATACTCACTCTATGTGGTATATAAGGTGCATTTATGCTATACCAAATTAATTCGTATTCTTTAAAGTGTGGCGTATACTTAGTTAAATGACCTGGACAATGGGTTTACTCAACGTGATCTTGCATATCCTTGATATAAATGTGGGTGTTAGCAAAAGTGGATCTCCTAAAACAGACCCCGGGTAGCTTGACTTTGTTCAGTATTATTAAAATATGCTCTCTGGATTTTGGCTCCAAGTGTTTACAAAGGTGAAGCATAATCGAAAAAGAAATTTTTTATTCTAACTTAGTACTTCAAAACCATGGGTTCATAGTCAAAGAATACTTTAAAATAAATCGTTTATTTGCCATACGTATTGCTCAACATAAAATGTATGGCTATGTACATCATTCAAATTTGTTGCATTCCAAAAACATGTTAGACTTGATTTTGATAAAAATTTTGATTGTCATGGAGCCAATTGATGAAAAGCACGTATAAAAATGATATCGAAGCATTGGGTAAGGAAGCAGCACATAAAACTGCACATACGCATGTAACATTGCCTATTTCTATGTTGGCCAGAGAGTGTTCATCGTCGTTGTTGAAAGGGTTTAGGCGCATTTAAACTGTACGACATCAGAAATCAGATGTAGCAATTTAGAAAAATTTAAACAGCTTATACACAGTTTACTAACAACTTACTAACTCACAGTTAGTTAACACTAAGCGGTGTTAAGAAACACCAAAATCTGGTAAATAACTGTTTCTCCTTAGTTAAATAATAGGCAAGCGTTAAGTATGCAAGCTTTTAAGGTATATTTTTTACATATTTCAAACGAATGCACAAAAAAACCTGTTGCACACATGCTGTTATTACAAATTAGCTCTGAACTCTCATTGGCCAACCATTGGGGCATGTGTGCCAGTGGCCTACGTGATCGATGCTGCGACACGGTAAATGCATACGCACTGCACACATGCACTTTCTATTTACATCTGGTGCACCGCCCAAGTACTAGGAAGTCGTGAGGCTGGGGAGCAGCGAAAAGTTTGGGATTCTGCGTTGGAGATGGACGAGGGTAGGTCACATTCCCTGCCACATACCGCATCACTCAACTGTAATGGGGGGGCTATGCTGTTGTTCTCTTTCGTACACTAGCTGCGTTTCTGCGTGCACTCGAAGGGTGCATTGTTCGCACCAATCTTATCGACCGTCGTCAGTCGGTCTCGATGGCGATGGATTTGGCAGGCCTTGTGGATATTTGTTTGTTTGTTTTTTGCATCCGTTCTTCGACGGATCAGCAGAAGTTGTTCGTTCCACACCGAACCGCCTCCTTTCCCTCCGCACCCCCTTCAAGCGGTCGGGTTTTTTTGGGGTAATTGAGCTGCAAGTGTCGCTGAATCAACACAGGAAGCATGTGTAAGTTGAGCTTACCGACCCGTCCGCAAGTCATTCGTCAATCTGAGAACACGCAGGTTATTTAAGACAAGGCACAAAAAAGTACCAAAACCACAACCAATGGGAAAGGGACAACGAGGCAGAAGAGCGGAGTCCTGGTGTGTGTGTGTGTGTGGTGGGGTTGGCGAAGAAATTGGCAACTTTAGCTGTTTTGCTTGAAGTTTTCGTGGTTCCCTTCCCTCTCCTTTTGTCCCTTCAAGTGGCCAATCTTAGGAGACATTACGGCGAGGTTGGTTGGGATTTTGTTTCTTTCATTTTTTCATGCAAACATTTCCTGCGACTTTTTGCAAGTCCCCAGCAAAGGGGTATGTGTGTGTGTGTATGTGATTTCGCAAGTGCATATTGCGTGCACGATCGGAGCCTATTTTTAGGGCCACCGGTAATGCGAGGGGGCGGCGAACACACCCACGACGTTGCTGTGTTGTTGGCACCGGAAGGGAGCCAGAAGTAGGCGGGAGGGCGAGGAGTTATCTAGGATTCTACATCGGAAAGATCATGTCACGCGAATGTTTTCTTTTTCGGTTTCGGGTGTGTAATGCGAGCGATTCGCGCTGTGCACCTGCACCGGGTGACAAAGGAATTCCGAGACCATCCTACACAGCCGGTGAGTGTACGTGGCTGCACACGCACACGGTGTGCATGGTGTGATTAGTCACCTGATCAGTGTGCGCCCCATTTGCACCCGGAAGACCCGACCGGCCGGTGGCCTACAGCGAGTACTAGGTAAAGGAGTAAAAATAGCGAAGAGCCGGTGCAGGAAAACGCGGCCAGGATGGGACCAATAGGTAAGGGGAGGTGAAACGGAAGAGCTAGTGCAGTGGAATCACGTTTGATAAGGCCACGACACTAGTCACAGCCAAGTGCACGCTACTATAAAAGGAAAAGTGGTGCGTACACGGTTGGAAGAACACAGGTGTACAGGGGAAGCTTGTCCGGCTGAGCATAAGGTAAACAACATCGACGTGATGTCTGGGCATGTTCTAAAGCGTTGACTAAGTCTGTAGCTTGTTTACTGCTTTTCATGCATTAGATAGATTGTTGTTGACCATATATCACCTTCTTATTTCATTACAATTCCAACTCTGATACCAAAGCATATACAGTTATTTCCAAAAGTGGATGCACAGCGTAAATGTCCACGTTTGTTCCCAATTATGACGGCCAATTCTCGTCCTAGCCCATCTTACATGTTTGACAGTAAAGATTATAGAAGTTTGCAGCCAGAATTCATCACAAAGCTGGTGACCCAGGGATTGTAATCCACTTTAGCAATATTGAATGCTTGTGAATTATATTTGCCAAGTCTTCGTGTTAACCATTTTCTAACTTTGTACCGTCACATTTATGATACCCGAATATGTTGTTTTTTTAGTTAATCAGTCTGAGCACGGACTTTGATCGATTTAATCCAATCGAATCGAACTGTCAATTTTCATTCACGCCAAAGATTTGGTTCCTTTGATATGTATTGAAATTGACAGCTCGAGTCACTCGGATTAATTCTTAAAACTAAACTCCATTTTGGACAATAAAAAAAGTATTTGGCAGGTATACAGTGACTCGATAAAAAAAGTATTCCGGTTTCTAATTGAATTGAATATTTGGGATTATACGTCTAAACGTCTATATTACGACTAACTACATTAGACTGCAAGTGATTCCCATGGAGATTGTAAAGTGGTCTTTAACACCTAACCTCGATCAATGTTTGGAAACCACTTTTTCCATTAAAATTAGTTCGTATCGCTTCTCTAAGTAAATGATCTCTATTATTGCCGTTGATATTCTGCCGTTGTAGCTGAGAGGAATCATTTTAATAGATATCCAGCCAGCCAAAGAAACTCGATCTCTATCACATTTCTTATGACCTCATCAACAGCTCTTCAATCGTTTGAAAGTCTGCCGTACGGGAGCATAGCTGATACGAAATATTTGAAATAGATTTACCAAACCTCTCATCCGCTTCACGTTCCGTAGCATCTACCATCCGAACAACGGAACATAAATTATTGCCAACACTGACGACTCCGGATAAACAGTTTGACATTTATAAAGCGATCAACAGCGATCGCAGCGTACTGCGAGAGGTTTGGGCGTGCAAAGGACGTTTACGAAAAGCAAAAAAGCGTGAAGCTCAATCAATCGATCCTTCGAAAATGATAAACAGAGCGGGTCAGCGAAGTAAGAAATAAACATGGGGCAAGCAAAACCCCTACCGACCGACCCGGCGAGCACGGCGAGGGACGGGGAACGCTGGATCCCAGGGGTCGAAATTGCGAACGCACGCACGGCAAGCAGGCAGTTTTAACGGCCTATAAATCAAACGTACGGGAAATTAAAAATAGTCAACCCCATCGCATGGTCGTCCAAGGGGGGAGGCGGGAAGGTTTCGGAGTAGACCGTGACGGGAAAAGAATCGTACCACACGGCCAAACACAGCGAACCACGTCCAAAGTCACGAATGCATCTCAATGTCAAGCAAGGCTGGACGAAGGAACGAAGGAGCAATAATAATTTTTAAATTCACCATTTCGAATCCGCCCGAATATATTTTCGGTTTCTTTTCCTCCCCCCTCCCCTCTCCTGGTCAGCTTGTTTTTGTTACTTCGAACGGCAGAAAGATCCGCTCCTTGTGAACCCACTCGAATCGCAACCCAACAACAGAAGCGAACGCATTCAAGAAGCCCCAAGCATCGGTGGCATTGCGTATACGAAGCCGCGGTGCGACATTGGTTTTGCCCTAAAATAAAACCAAAAGAAGCGAGCGATCGCGAGCGCAAGAGGACGGATCACCGCTTTTGCTGGCGAAAACACAGATCACGAACGAACTCTGCACCCCACTCCCAATGAAGAGAAGCACAAAAATAACATAAAAACCCGCATGGTTTATGCTCCTCGGGCAAACGATCGGGCAGGAACGAAGCAGCACTCCGTTCGTTGTTTATAGTGTAGGGTATGGCCCTTTTTTTGTTCGGTTTGGTCTGCCGCAAAACCCTACACCCTACCGATCGAATGTGTTTTTTCTTGTTCTTTTTCCTTCCTTGTTTATTAATGGTTTACCATGGGGATGCGACTTCTGCCTACGGATTCTCGATTCGATACAATGTTGCCCGTGGCCGTACATACATACATACTATGCTCGTTGGCAGCGGGTCGCGCGAATCCGGGAAAGATCTAACGATAAACCGGACCGGAGGGACGGGGGACCCTTTAAATTCGGTTGGCCCGTTGTGTTGTGTTTTGTTTTTATGTGCTTCGCCGCCTATATACGACAAACAAATTCAAGGTCTTCGCCGAATTTGCCCCGCGCGAATGGGGATATTGGAGACACTCGAAGAAGTTAGCGGTTGTCGTTGTTCTCCAAATGGTAAGCTTCAGTGGCTTCGCACTGTGCAAGTATGCATCTCCACTCTTCCGTAATTTGTAGGTTGTTGTCAGCTAGAGATTGGTTTATTTTCGCCCTCCCCAAAATGACAGCGTCCAGTTCGGTAAAAAAGGTCTGTAGATGTTTGTTACTTTGGGTTTAAATGGGCTGCTTTCTTGCTGCGCTGGAAGTGTTCAAGGTTCTTACGATCACCGACGGGTGGTGATCACCGGAGCGCACTTTTGTGGTCCAGCAGCAAAACCGGCCTGATTGGATGATGAATTATGGGAACCACTAGGTGTTTGGTAAAGCTGAATTAAAGTATTAACATCGTTTGGATCTCGGTTACGCACCGTACCGCCGGATGGAAGGAAAAAACGATACGCTCACGGAATGAAGGTGTCCCTTTTCGGGTGATGACAGACGCCTGAGGTTGATGATGGCTTCCTTCGGATGGTCCCGTAAAAAACTGGGTAGTTGTAAGACTTCATCAACTTTTGGACAACCGATTCGAGGTGGAATCTTTGACCGATCACCCTCCTCCCTCCCTCCCTCTGGTCGCAAAGCTCCGGGTCAAGTGGACGAAGTCTTACAGATGTCGGGTTCGTGCTGTCAAATCAAGTCCAAGGGCAGGTCGGTGATGATGATTGTCGTCAACTCTATTGGGAAGCCCGAAGGGCCCGAGAGAACAGCGCGAATGGGTACGAGAGCGAGTGGTGGGACCCTTTAGGTCATAAATTAGCATTACATTGACAACCCACTCCGCATCCCTCCCTGCCGCTCCTCCCCCTTGCCAAATGCACGTAAATCATCGTGTTGCTCGTTGGTAGCAAGCTGTTAATAGGACATTAATCATCATCTAGTGGCGTGTGCGTTCTACTGCGTTTGTGTGTGTGTGTGTGTGTATGTATGTTTAGGGAACCGGTCACCACCGTCCACCGTAAGGGATATACGGTTGTTGTCGCCAAACATCGGTAATCCAATGTCCGGTCGCTGGTCCCGGTCAAGGGTACAAAGTCGTTACTCCTTCGGTTCAGCGATCGCACATCCAGTGCCGGACGGTGACGAAGTGCCTATGGCTAGGAAGGAAGTTCCTAGCTTTGCTTCGGTTAGATATTATGCAGAACTTAGCTCCACAAAGGTGCACGCCGGTGAATGTCTGCCGGGTGAGCAACAGTTAGTTGTGTGATAGGAAACGCAACGATAGGAAACTGATTAGTCATAGCAGTGAATGGGTTCACTGGCAGCACGAGCTTAGTTCCAGCTGTGTGCTGACCCTGGTTCCTTCCTTTGGAGCACCTCAGCAAAAAAGCCTAGAATCGGAGCGGTTACGTTCACAAACAACAGCTGTGCTTCCCTTAGGATTTCTCGCCCTGCCCATTGTGCGTTGAAAAACATTTTTGTACAGATTTTTATGAGTTTGATTTCCGTCACGACAGCCAATTTGTATTCCTTAACTAAACGCATCGATAACTTGAGCTCGAATCCAATAAAAACGTTACGATAGGCGAAGGGCCATCTTTAGAGCCCCTTTCGGGGAAAGCAAAACCTTTGATGTTGCCCCAAAGCAGCTTCCGAGCCGCTTAACCTCGCGGATTTGTAACAGGAATTTGTAAACAAAGTGTTTTATCGAGCCGCGTCAACATGTGACTAACACACGCCCTAAAAATAGACGTACTTTTACGACTCTAATTCTACAAACCGCGCGCACACAATCCCACACACACACACACACTCACGAACTCGACGATTTTAAGATGGCAATCCGCATGCAACGCGCGGTGGTTGTCATTAATCGCACCCGTTTTACTACGAAAAAAAGAAGCTGATGCAACACTAGCGATTCCGCCCTCGCGAGAAATCCCTCGTCCCGGTCGGATATTTGGCTGTGATTCAGAAGGATCCCATAGAAGACGTCGACCACCACGATGCTATTCCCCTGGAAGATGGGAACTAACATGAACAGATCACGTTCACCGTAACACAAGGGACAATTTTATTTATACTGTTGGTATTTGGTGGGTCGGATTATTTATAATACCACACCTTTTGCTTGTTTGTTATGGCGCGATCTCTCATGCGGCATTGTAAGTGGTCGGTAATGAGCGATTGCAACTGTTTTTGTTTTCCCTTCGTCCAACCGATGGTGGACATTGCCCACGAATGGCCTCCACGATGCTTCCTGGCAAGATCTTGGAATCTCGGGATCGTAGATGGTTACACTCCGTTGACGTCGGAGTGTTTGTTTCGGTTGGTTGTAAACAAGTCCTGGATGCAGTCTAAACCGCATGTAGCATGTCGTAATGTGTTCTAGCGATTACATAATACACCTCCACAAGAGGAGATCTCCTCCAGGAGATTTTGTAAACCATGGGAGTACTAAAAAGTCACACTTAGGCGATGATAATGACCAGTTTGACAAACGGTCGGCGGTCGACAACAGCTTCCCTCCGGGTAAACTCACCGATATACCAGGACCACCACGAACGGGAGCGATTGTCTCATTTGTCGGAATGTTTGTCAAACCCATCTCCTCTGGGGGGGGTGTCCGAGTGTCGAGATTCTGATACGCCAGTGGGGCCGTGTTGATGATCGATTGTTTGTCAAGCCGGCTTGTAATACTAAACCATGGCGCAGGCCCATCGAAGGGTCTATATGTTCGACGGATCGGACCGTGTTGATAAGATAGCCGGGCCGTCTCTGTTTGCTCGGCATGCGACATCAACTGCCCCTTCGGAAAGAGGTACACAATCGCACAACATCGCCACAGTTCCTTCTGTTGGAACCTGTGCTGCACCTTTTCGTTGCACTTTGTTGGGTCCGGGTGTGGAAGTGCGGACCCGTTGGGTGATGATGGTGTTGATGACGACGACGCTGAGTGAGGAGGTTGACCGATGAGTTCATTCGGGCGGGACAAAGGAATAACGTTGCGTTCGAATCCGTGGCGCCAGTCGGTCAGTTGCACTTTGTTTTGTCTTAACGACGGGCACATCCCACCCTCCCCAAACTAGGCCACCCTAGAGGTCGGGATGGTGCCATGTCTTGGCGCGGAATTGTTTGCCCCAATTTGTAAGTGCACCCAGACGCACATGTCGATCGATGTCGCAGATGCAAGTTGGGCTCCGCGGTAAGCCGTTGCATCCATCCGAATGCAGCGACAAATCGATGGAGGGATAAAAACACATGTGTGACCCGAAACTCGCTCTAACATCGCTGACGGCGACGGTTTGCACGGAGTGGGTGCCGTTGACAAATGTGCGGGTTTGTCATTTGCCCGAAGCCTAATTGTGCAAGGTCGCTGATTTTTTTTTAATTTTTTTTTCTTTTCCACTTTTTCTTGGTGTCCATTTTCACAGCTCGTCGTTTGCTGCTGGTAAGCTGATATAATTTATAGCTCAAGTTTTCGCCGCCCTCCAGCAGCAACAGTGGCAGCGCGCGCTAAATTAATTTGCACCACCACCATTTGGCCTGATGCAAATTGTGTGGAAAAGCAAACGCGTCCGATTAACAAGTATCAGTTTTGCTTCGTTTTGACTGATCTAATTGGGAACAAGCGTGCCGTCTGAATTTACGCCACGTCGGGGCTCAATTGGCTCGGTGCATTTGCAGCTGGATGCAACATTTTTCGATGCTAAATTAATTCCAATGCCAACCTTTGTTTTTTTAGTCAAGCTGCAACCTATTTAATAGTATAAACCCACTATTTTACAACGCATGTTTTAACACACATTTACTTTGCGAAGTCACACCGATTGAAGGTACATTGTCTGGTGTGGATTTAATTCGTTTACCAACAGTTTCACTGGTTGAGGATGGTTAGTTACATTTTCAGTTGGTTGAGTGTTTTTCCAAGACTCCCATTTTCAAATGGCTGGACAACTTCGTTATCTTCGACTGCATTACTTATGGTTTGCGGCACTTCTTATCAAGTGACGTATTCTCGAGCTATTGCTATTGCTATAGCTATTGTTCTCGTCGAGGGGTCCTGATCGTTTAGCGAAATCAAGGTAGTGTTCCTCATCTTTTTTCTTGGTCATGCCTGCCCCATCAAGGGCTTACCAGACTTGTTCCCTTTGTGTACGTGAAGGGTCCAGACTCGGTTGGGTATCGTACCTGTGCCTTCGAGAGGGGGGCCTCGGCGTTTTCTGCTTTTAATTTTTCATTCTAAGTTTACTGTCTGTAAGCGGACATTATTTTTTTTTCCTGTACTTTATTTTAGGTTTACATATACTTTACGATCCCCTTAAAGGAAATCGCTCTAAATCCTAATTAACGCAAATAAAATGCTGATAACATGTGCTGATTAATAGAAATAAAAAAACGCAGTGTTTTTCAGTGGCGTAAACGAAAGGCGACCGGGCACACACGACGTCCAAACATGGCCGCACTGTGCGCCGACACCAATACCAACGACGGCACGAACGCACCGCTACGACGCCAGAGACCGCGGTTCGGCAACACACAAGTGTGTCCGCGGACCCCGCGGGAACATTTATTGTCTTTAAATAAACAATGAAATGTGCCCGTTTTATCAGTTTTCGGTTTTTTTTAAACTGGCGGTGGATGTTGCATTCAGTTCGGTGAAGCAAGAAGAAGCAATACAAATGGCGCGCACAGTAAAAATCGAACACGAAAACACCGCTACACCGGTCCGACCGTCGGCGGTGGTGTCTTGAGAGATGATAGTGGCGCACACCACGCCGAGGATGATTCGCGAAGCAATCTTGCCGCTCAAAGCTAGGAGGGATGGTTTGTGTGTGTGTGTGTATGTGCCCGTTACGGGCGTACGGACGCAAGATGTCGCATATTTACCGGCCCAGAGGTTCCTTCTGTTCACGCGCTGATCCCGTGGTCCCAAAAGGCACACGGTTGGAGGTGCGCGCTCGTGTGCCGTGTGCACAGAAAGTGTGCGCTGGCATCGTTGGAAAAAAAAACAGATAAAACGGTGAGAAGGAAGAAACCAAACTGGCAAAATAGATTGGCCAAACACAAATTTTAAAACCCCTCACGTTCGCATGGGAATTGTTACAGACGGCGTGTTATCACAGAAAAAGAGACAACAACTAATACTTCCCCCGACGATCCACGATATGGCCAGTAAGAGTGGCTCTTCAGATGCTACGGAACAGGACTAACATTGTTTTCGTGTATACAAACACGTGGGCCTTCAAAGCGACAAGATATCAAGAGACTAGGAGTTTCTTTTACCTATTTATAGCCAACCGTGCTTCGCCAATTATATCACTTTACATGCGGTAAGAACGATTTACCTCAGTTGAACCATTGCTATGCTGAATCCTTATGTGGAAGTAGTCATCATTTTCCCCGCGGACAATGGATGCGAAAAAGCTACAACAAATCCAAACGTGCAAAATTTGTCTGCCAACTCTTGGAAAGACTGAACACAAAAAAAAAAAAGAAAACACACATGTTAGCTGCACGACAAACTTATAAGCTTAGCAAACAGAGTCGCCATTGATAAGAGCGAAGGCTTTATTTATTTATTTGTTTACTGTGCCCCAGACTGAACGGTTCCTCGTCGAACACGCGGTCAACGGGTGCATGGGCACGTTGCCGAAATTTGCGCGATGTTTTTTTCCTTTCCCCACCAGGTGTGTATTTATTTATGTAATTTCGTTATTTTTCTAACATCTGATCGTGAATTTTCTTCCCTTTTCATCTGTTGCATGTTTCATGTCGTTTTTTATTTTTACAAAGCCAAGGCTGGACAGGGATGGTGTTATCTCGGAAAATAACTTGATAGTCGTTTTTAGTAGATGGTTCGAATGGTAGCATTGAGTTCGAATTTCCTTCTATATTTCATCAAATTTCATCAAACTACATCGAAAAACTTTAAAAAAATACTATTACTACAATTTGTTCTCTCAAAGTCTTGCCTACAACTGCCCTATTTCTTTTCTAACCTTTTCCATGTCATTTTACTAAGCCTTCTTTGATTATATTTTCCTATACTTTTCTGGCAGCGCTAACAGAAACAGGGAAAGGTAGAATTGTATGCCCTTATATCTTTGCCAAAGACATTAAAACTAACTTCGGTTTGGCTTATCCATCAACATGTAGCTTTAGGAAGAGTTGGATTTTTATCTCATTAATACTCATTTTATTGATAAATAATTGTTTTATTTGAGATTGAGACTGAGATTGTTTCGTAATTTTGTTGCAACCAACGCTTTTCATTACTCATATTTTTTTCGAATACTAACATTTTCCTTATCATGTAACCGCACCATTTACCATGTCTTAGGAATTGTCTTCTAATCTTCCGGACTGCAATCTGAACCAGGCGGTAGGAAAGTTACCCACCACGGTCCAAAACCGTCGCAAAACTTTCCGCATCCGTACTTTTCCATTCCCCTTTGACTGATAAAGTCTGTCCGGAGCGCATCATGGTGGACCAGAGTGCTGTTCCCATCAAGCGCAATACCCGGATCGCTGCTGGGCCTATGTACGCTAGAGCATATTTTTTCTCATCGTTCGCCGTCGTGCAAAAGTGCGTCCCATAGCGACCGAGCCTCGTGGGTGCAATCAAACTAGGCCAACGTTGGTGGTGGCAGCCGCCCAAAGGGCCACCCCTTGCGCTCTCGGCCGGCCACGATGCTGCGATGCTACTGCGCACTTTCGGATGTTTGCATTGGGCTCCGTTATCGGCCCTCGCTTAGCTGCGGGCTTGTACGTTCTAGCCGAATTTTGAACGACGATAACTGCGGTTGATAATGCGCCTAGGAGTACGCTTGATAATTTGGATTTGAACAGCATGTTTGGAGGATGATTAGGACGAGTGCACATGCAGCCATGGCAAGCGCGTGCCTTTGAATTCCGTATTGACAGTGCCACAGTATGATGTTGTTAAACTATACCGAAAAAATGTTGGCGATCGTGAATAATCCACAACACGTTTATTTTACTTCCATTATTATCAACACTATTATGATTGTATTCGTATTGGTGATTTTTTTTCTAATTTTGAATTGCGTATTGGTCTTGTATGATAAAACACCATCGTTAATCGTTACCCATCCGAGCTTTAGTTTAGATGAAAAAATTGAAGACAATATTTGAACTAATAGAAATTTGGAAAATAGAAATGCGACTATTATACAGTAACACACCATAACACTTTAAACTTTTTAAGTTGTCTGCTTCAGGGATCCGTGGTTTTGTGATATAGTATCGGTATTTACTAAATGAAAAATTTAATTATTTTCATATTAGTTTCCTATTTACATATGACCAGAGCCGTCCGGAGAGCATTTGCGTGTTAGCACTGGTAACATTACTTTGGACAGTCTTTTTTCTGTTTACAGTTTACCTCATGCCACGGAAAGGCTTACTTAGTGGTTGCTCGATCAGTTAAAATAAATCACTCTTTGTGTCGCACAACCATTCCATTTTCCGGGGTGCGTTCATTTGTTTCTCAAGGCTACGGGTGAAAACAGTTCTCTTCAGAAGGAAAACTGCGTCATCAACAAATCGCTCGGTAACCTCGAAGGTGCTCGATCCACTGAACCGCAACCTGGTTGTGGCCAATCCGGTGAATTTTGGCACCCTGTGGGGCGATTTGAGGTTGGCCCTTTTTGAAGAAGAGATTAAGGTAGAAGGGGTGGGGGGGAGGGGGGGGGGGGGGGGAGAAATAAAAAACAAAACTGAATCCCACCGGAGGGGGCCTCGATGCGTCACTCGTCATTCCGGCCAGTGCGTGTAATTATCATTTACATAGCGTTACGGGAAGGATGGCGCGTGAAGTGTGCGTTTGACATTTATTTTTCGACTCTGATGAAACATATTTGCCATCAGTTGCAGCAGGGCCGAAAATCAAACGACATCGACGGGCCTCGAGGCCGTGATCACGTGCCATTCGTGGCTTTCGGGGTACGGCAAAGACCAGGCCAGAGGCTGCGTAGCGTTCAGACTGCGTTACGAAACAGGTTTCCCGAAGGATTGGATTGTAGCTGGACTCGATTCACACACAGCCACACAACGCGATGCGGTACGCAATACGCACGCCATTTCCCGGAAGTTCGTGGGTACGGAAAACGGCAGAAACGGTGGGTCATTTTTTTATGTTTGCGTACGAAACGGTATCCAAACGCACTGGCACGCACAAACACCAGCAAATTCGGGATTCGGGAATAACGGGAGCACGAACTGAGCGTGAATTTGGGGAGAGCTTGCCCGAGCTCGATAGTCCTGTAGGTTCCGCTCAGGAATCAGGGAAGGCACAGTGTCTCTTCTTCCCACTGCTGTCCTTTTCTCCTCTTCCCACTGCTGACATTGGTCCCGAAAAACAAAAAATTCTGGATGGTATCTCTTTTCCATTTAAAGAGCCCCCGGGTTACGCCTCGACGCCGAAAGAGTCCTTGAAATGTGATTGAAGCATAAAGTACCGTTCTTCTTTGTTCGGCACGGCACTTCTTTGTTGCTGAATCTGGGCGAGTGTCAGACCCATTACCATCATTTTTGTATCCCTTTTTTTCTTCCATGCCTTATAGCCTACCCCTAAGGGTAGGGAACGCTTCTAATGTTGTCCCTGATGTCCTTGCAACTTTGTTGCGTATGTGACGTAAGAATGTGATTTTTCGAATAGATTTTAGTTGAGGAAAAACAAATTCTACGCAGCACAATCCTAGCATATGGGTTTGGGAAAACGGGATCAGGCTAGAAATATAAATGTCAATCATTCGCACCGAACAAGCAACACCATTATCCTGAGGATCCATCTTTCGGAAATCATCTCTCAGGGGTAAAAAAACGGATGAAGACTGACGTACCGTACGGCATGTTTAATTATGAGGCTTGATTTGTTAATTTCCGCTTCTGCAGTCCATGCCGATCGAATATACCATTCACAAAACATACGTCGTAGTAACGCACGTAACAGCGTTCCATCGCACGCAATGTGCCCTAGTGTTCCTGCGTCGTAGCATCGAGGGAGTGCGTAAAATTTCGTGCCACTTGGTCGTTAGGACTCTGGGCCGGGGATAGTAGAATAGAAATTTAAGCCCATGATGAAATATCTTTCTTTTCCACACTTCAGTCCTCCCTTCCGTCGGTAATAGAATGCTACGCAAAAGCAGGAAACCGCAGTACGCATAGGTATCCATAGTTACTCGAGGTCACTACGCCGAAATGGAACCGGAAATCACGCAATCTGGGGTGCTATGTATTTTGTCGGCTTCTTGGTGATTGTTCACGTATTTTGTTTTTCCTTTCCACCTGCTTTACCCCTATTTTCTTTCCAGTTTTCCCATTCCTCCCATTGTGCGTGCGTGTGCAAGTCCTTCCGCTCGGTATGAATGGGAGTGAGCGTAATTTGGTTTTATTGATTTCCACCACATTTTCGGTGCGCGCACAAACACAAATAGAATGGCTTAAAATGAAGGAAAAAAGAACGAAGCGGCCAACCCCGCGCGAAGCAACGAAAATGTGGTTGGGCAAGGTTAGGCAGTGTGAAGTCATTAATTCCCTCTGTCCCTCCTTCAATAACCCCGAGCAACCTCCGGTTGGTCATTGAAAGTCCTTCGAAGGAGCGCGAACTGTGCAACTTTTAAGGCATCCATTATGTTGGAATTTCTCCATTTCTCCCCCCAGGGCGCTGAGCCACAACAAAAAACAAAAGGGGCAACAAAATAACACCCTTAAATGTATTCTAATATTTCCTTCGCTCCATCAGCTTCTCTGCGTATCGTAATTTGATACGATGCGATATTTTATCTTCGTTCGCTCGTTTGCCCCCTCGTTAGAAAAGATGCCCACGGCTAACCTTCATCCAGTGTGTGGCTCCGGAAATCCAACCACCAATGTCACCTCGTATACTACTACCACAGGACTACGACAACGACAACAACAGGAGAGCAATGGACCGAATGTTGAATGTTTCTCGCTACGCACAGTGTTTTACGTCCGCTTCCTTGTTCGGCCGCCAGCTCGGGGCTAATCCAATCGTACGTAATCCTTACACGTACACGCACATTTACAACATGCACTGCTCCTCGCCCGTGCTTTGGCACGTGAAAGCACCTGCCATCCTGTGTGGTAGTGATCGAGGACACGCAAATGCGGTAATTCAACAGTGGCCAGTGAACCAATGCACACTGGGGTGACAATTTTACTATTATCTGTAGTATATATAGCGAGGCGGGATGGTGACACCCGTGTGTGCGTATGTGTGTGGAGCGAGTAAGGTTTGAAAGTAAATAATTCTCACCCAGCGCGTTAAATTTACCTATTGTTTATCTTTAAACATGATTTTTTTAAATCTTAAGCCGTTTTCAGCTTCTGTTTTTTTTAAACACTCTTGTTTAACATTTAAATTTACAGGAAGGTGAATGGCGTCATGCATATTTATTAAATTTTTCTTAACACGTTAAGCGCTATGCCCAAATTGCACTGCTTTCCGTTCTGCCAGCGATTCGTAGAATCGCCGGCCTACCCAACGGGCTCTGTCGGTCCGAGCAGACCGACGCCGGCTTACGGGGAAGAACACTGTCGGCCCCACGGGGCCGACGTAGCGCTTAACGTGTTAACACAAATTGTGCGACCTTGAACTAATGCTTTGTGATTATATGTTTTAATAGTGGAACTTAACGTCGCTTAACTAATAGTGACGTGTACTAAAATTTCAGTTTAATTTCAAAATTGAGCAACTATAATCGGTTGGAAAACACATTTTTTTCAATCAGGCCCACTGAAGAACAAATTCGCAAACCCGATTCGAACAAAACGATTCGCCAATCTACGCCATGCGGCTATTGCATCACCAAGCAATGAGGATGATCGGTTTAGGAATCTTCTCATGGTGTTTCTTCATGGGAGTAAACAACATTTCTTCGAATGACCTCGATTCCTCTTATCAGGCGCTAACTGCGCTTACCTTACCATCCCTGATTCCGTCCTTCCTCTTCCGTACCGGTACTGTTACCTCTGCCAATCCTATCTAGTGCAAAACCCTGCTGCTGTTGCTGCTGCTGCTATTGCGATCGCTAGTATTTCTTTCCACCGAACGCATCCCTTTTCTAGCCGTGACATGTTGTTGTTTCTTTGATATGTTTAAGGGTTGGTTTTATTATTCGGTTCATCGCTACGGCCGGCAAAGCATTCCGCCACCCCTATCCCTTTGATATGAAATCCCTTCAATCGTCTTTTTTGGTTTTGTTTTCTGCTTTTGCTTTCATCATTCTGCCTTTGTTAAGCCGTATAGGAATCATATGGTGGCTAAGTGATGCTGCCATTGCCATCGGTGTTGTGAAGCTGTATTTAGTATCACCGTTTCCTCGCACTTCAGCTTTAAGCGTCCCCCATCTACCACCCTTCACCCTCATAACCACCCACTCAGCTTGATCTCGAGCTCTCGAGAAGTGACTGTGTGTGAGTGTGTGTATGTATAGGCTCGCATTGTGCTGGCCGGTTGTTCAAAACCATCATATCGCCGATGTCGCGCCCGTGTCGGTTGCCTACATAAAGTCTTTTGAAATCCAATTTGATCTCATAATAACGACATCACAATTTTTTTTTACTGCTCATCACACCATTTGTTTCAATCAAGTTACTTTTATGATAGTTTTCCCGGCTGCAAAGTATTAAACGTGTGACAATTGAAGATATTGTTGTTTTGAAAATACAGCTAATCGTTATGAAGGCGAAAACACAATCTACCAAGTTAAATTCCGACCGAAAAAGACTCTGCATTTTACGAGCCTTTGTCTCGCGGCTACCTACCGGCATGCTTCGCGCCCCGCGAGAGTGAGCGAGAGTGGTGTTTGTGTGGTTTTCGATTCGCGGTACTAAGATCGCACTTGCACTAACGAGAACCGCGGCGCACAGTGGGCAACAAGAGCTAATTAAAAAAAATAAAAATAGTTTTTCCATGTATTTTAAAATTTTCGTATCCATTGCTTGCTAATCAATTCTATCTGTCAGTACACTGCATTGATCCAAGGAGGGCGCGGTTCTAGATGACTTCGAATGCAAGGTCACCCACTAAAATGCCATTCCCTCGCGGGCTTTGTTACAGCAAATGTTGGAACGTCTCCGATGAATCGACGATAAGGTTAGCTTTTCATTCCATTATTTTCAGATAACGGTTACATAGACTGCATTTTCTTGTTACCAAAGCAAGGGTAGTAGCAGATAAGTTTCGAAACCATGGTTTCAAGTTTCTACCAGGCACTTGACTTGAGGTCATGGTTATTCATATGAGTCTCACCGTTTGAGTTAACTACAGATTTTTCTCAGCTGATATTACAAATTATTGAATTATTGTAAACGATAGAAAACCAATTTTGTCTCATATACTTTGTAATATGCTTTGGAAAATAGTACAAACTGCGCAACAAATTCGTTGTGTCCCTCTCAGGTTGTAAAGTGTAAGGCTGTGGGTAACATCCTACAATCCACCTGTACAATCCACAAAAATAGCCACCTTTGTACCCCGTTGTAACCACCGTGCGGTGACACACAGAGGCGAGAGATACATCCGCCGTTCGCTCCGCGGACCGTGCTCAGTTCGACAGATGCCGTCGTCGTGAACGGTCTTGGAAGAAACGACTCGCAGCTACACTCTAGCGCCGTCACCAGCGTAGAGCGAGGTTGCCATCAGCAGCAACGAGTGTTGTGTTACCGAACGGAAGCAAAATTAGAAGCAGTTGCAAAACGTACCACCAAGTGTTGTGTTTTTTGGTGCAGTCCCTACTGGCAACGGTACGAGCATGAATTTCGATTCCCGGCTCATAAATGTATTTTGCATTGATTTATTGGTTTCGTACCGGACTGGCTCGGTTCCATTAATTGATGGTACCGGACAGAAACAGGTTTACTTTCAGTTCGAGTGCATTTGAGTGCGGTTAGGGAAGTCGGGATGGGTAAAAAGGACAAATCGATAAACAGTAGTTCAGTGATTGGAGGAAAAACAGGCGATTACTCGATACCTTCATCTAACTTTAACTTAACGTATTGAGAAAATTTTTGAAAATGTGTGATAAACAGCGATAAAAGAAACGGGTTCGAAATATAGCACGAGTTTATTTGTAGACACATCGTCGAATTGATTAACATATTCGAAAGCCTCTTAAGGTACATTTTAAATGCAGTTTAACGAACAGTGGCTAGTGCAGTGTGAACCGTCTTACAGTTGTTTTTCCAACAATCGCGAAAGTAGTGTTCGGCGCTATGCGATGTGCATGCACCGATGCGTGTGATCGATGCACGGACGCGGTATTTGTTTTGTGTAACCGTTTTTTTCCCCTTACATGCATGCAATTCGCCAAACCAACTGAAAAACCCAGGAGGCTACGATAGGATCTGATTTGAAAAGGCAAAAAATAGGCTCGTCTTAGCCACACTACCGGGTACTTGTAAGGCAGAAAAGCGAGGCTAACGTGTTCGGTTGCCCTAGCACTACTTCACAATTGCCGTCCTAAGCTAGGGCTGTTGCACTGGTACAGCTTTACCGGGCAAGTCGCCGGGGGGGGGGTTTGCTTTTTTTTGTATTACCATTTATGTTGCATGCACTTTACTATTCCGTTCAACCGATGCAGTAGCTTTCCTGTACCACTTTTCCTTCGACACTAAACACGTGCAAGCCCGGCGTGAGGGAAATCGGCTCGAGAAACGGGTTTAGGGGGGCGTGCGTTTTTGCAGCAGGCGAGAGTGGCTTGAGAAAAGGCCGCCTTCACCAACACCATGCATTATTACTGCCGGCATTAGAAGAAGCTGGTGACTCTATTGGAAGTGACTAGTTTCCGATTCCAACCATCCAACCGCCGCTGCATATACACCACACACGCGCTCGTACACACACACCCACACATGGAAGAACAGGGAATGCACTTTGGGGAGGCAGAGAAAGGGCTCGAGAACGGCTCGTACGTGTCAAACGGTGCATTGAAAGTGAAATGTGCGTTTCGTTGTGCGAAGCATGTTTGGTGTTTGGCTTATTTAAATAGTTCCTGATAAAATCTTTGCACCTTTAATGTTAGATTTGAAACTGTTGAGCAATGTGGAAAACTAGCCTAATACGTAACATTTATGGAAATAGGTAAACGTTACCTTCGATATATGAAATCAAACATGTGGAATTTCCACCGTTCAAACCCCATTCAAACTGTCTCCAACAGTTTGAAATATCAATCAAAACCACTCATAACGTTTCTGATGATTGGTGAAAAGGGAAAAATTGCATCAGAATTTCTCTTCGGAAATGTTTGCCCACTCACGGGAAGAGAATTTAGATTTCTCTCCGAACAGAAATGCAAGCAACAAGTGCATGCGGTGAGTGCAATTTCCATAAACAGTTGCTGCACAGAAACAGAATGGTTGTTCAAACGTTAAAGAGAGTGTTGCAAAGTGCATTTGTTTAATATAGTGTATGGCAGGACATTTTAGTGGTTTTTACAAAACTGTTTCTTACTACTTGAAAATAAAGCTGATGTTGGTTTTGGTTCGTTTTTGCTAAACAAAGTTGTAACAAACGAACGAGTAAGGAGATACTTAACCGTGGGTACACTTTAGCCTGTAACTGTATAAAAACTAAGTGCATCAAGTGCGACTCCTCCACTAACGATAGGAGTGTTCACAAGTGGCCGCTCGGTGGCATCCGTTTTCCGTGTTATTGTAGTTGAACATTTCGATCTGATCAGCCGTTAACGCAAAACGTCCGTTCAGCCGGTTGATAAATTAGGCCGAAGGATACCGTTGCGTTGGAATTCGATTATTACGTTATGATATTCGCTCGAACTTGGTCTCGATCGGGACGGGGCGACACGGACAGGGTGCGCCCCACAGCTGGCCATTCCACGGCCGTTTGTCGCACACCTCCTTCACATCCGATTTATATCGATACACCAGTCCCACCGCTAAACCGGTTTCCATCTGAGCAGCAGGAAGGCGGCAGATAAAACAAGATGGCATAGATGTTCGGTCTCATATTTGGGTGTTTTTATGGTGATTTGGTTCGGCCCATCCTTTGCCGCTTTCTTCCTGTCGATTATTATTATGGCCTCTTGGCCATCCGCATGTTCGTTGAGCGATCCTTTTTGCAGACTGAAACAAACAACCCATCCGAAGGTTTGAACCGTATTGCCTGCTGCCTTTCCGCTGTGGGATGTGTTTGCGAACCGTGCCGATTCGGTTATCCGATTGGATCAATTCAGTAGCTCCTATTGCTTTAAGAAACCGATCCGAAATGGCACGTACTGTGTCCGCTGTGTGTTTGGACACAACTTGTTGATCGAAATCAAACGCTCATCGTGTTTCTCATCGCATCTCGCGAACCCGCGCCGGTCTATCGTCGGTGTTGATAAGCGCCGTTTCGTGGTAGTGGTGTTGGAGCACGACCCAGCGGGGGAGAAAGAGGACGGAGCGAAATCTCACACCGCGGGATGGTGGGGCCGCGAACCGCGGTACCCAGATGAGAAGAAGTAGGCAACAAACACGGCCAAGATCGGGTAAACAACAACCGGCTTCGGTTCAGCACGCATCCGCGATGGGAAGCTTGCGAGGCGAGAAGGAGAAATATGAACACACGAGCACAGACAAGGCAGGCAGCAATGTGCGAGTTGGTGGTGCGTGCGAGTTAACTCTGGCCGGGGAGCCCTGGCCCTTCCCGCGTTCCTTCAACGCCACGCCACCCCGCTGTAGCCAACCTTGGGTAGCCCGTCAATCTGTTGTGGTCGCCAGTTTGCCTTCGACGACACAGCAGCAGCAGCGACATGGCGACGCGCGAGTGCGACCCGAAGCTCACGGTAAAACGCATTCGGCAGCGCCGTACGACAAACAAGCCATTTATCTATCACTTTTCATACCCCTGGACCGCCGGCTTCTCGTCTCCTTGCGGGGTAGCGCTTCCACCGGGTTCCGGCACACTGAATAGAATCTCGCAAAGCTGCAGGGCAAATACAGGGAAAAAATGTCCTTCTGACAGCAAGGAGCCGGATCCCTCGCGGTCTCTCAAGCTAAAGTTGTTCGTAACGTAGATTTTGTGCAGCTTACAACATCATTGAAAATTAAATGACAAGTGAATATTACATTCATACGGCACGGAGAAAAGTACAACAATAAAGTTTTAGTACCTTGAATTTTCGGTTGGAAAGGTTCCACTGTAAATCCATAGCGAGTAGTGGACGCGCTTTGGGGCTGGTAGATGAACACACATACACCTTATGGCTATATATAGTGTACGGCATCAGCAAACGAACCAAACCTGCATGCTACTTGCCCTGCCACTCGTGGCACACTAAGGTTTGGGTTGATTTTAAAGGGATGCAGCCTAAAAAACCGGTGAGTCTAGCGATTCGATTCGGCGTGTGTGCGTTTATCCGACGGCGTGTGGCGTACAGGTTAATCAAGTACCCGCTTAACAGGATTAACCACTCTCGCTGGCCTCACCACAGCGTACGGCGTTTTTAGCGGCCAATCTCGAACCGGAGGACCGGAGGCAAATCCCTGCCATCCATCTCGACTGCCGTGTGGGTTGTGCGTGTGTGCCGTTGCGTGAACGTTTTGTTACTTTTCATCGTCCATCCTTGGAGCTGTGAAAACAATATTGTGGCATCATAGGGGCATGTCGTTGAGATGGTTCGCGTCTATCAACACGGCAAACCGGGTGGATGCGTTCACCGTTCTCGCGTGCGTGAGACCCGCGGTGAGTGCGTTCACTTCAGGGACCGTGGTTTATTAGCCTAATTTAACCGACAGCACACAGAACATACTCGCGCCCGTGGTGCTAAAGGTTTCGTTCGTTTCAGTTTCATTTGTTCTTCCCTTAACCGTGCCATAATCTTTTTTCCACCCACCCCACAGGAGGTGTCCCATCTCGTGCGCATCTCGTGAAATTGTTGTTACCGTGTGAAAGTGAACACAGCCGTGCTTTTAAAACGTACACAACAGTGCAGTAACGGGAGTGGAGAGTGAAAGTAGTAGGCTACGATCGTACCAACAAGTGCGCAAAGGTCCGACCAGCATCCCGCAGTGGTGGATGGTAGCAGTGCGTGTGCGTGCGTGGCCTGCTTTGCCAAGTGTTCTATAGTGCTAGCCTTCTATGCTGCCTCGTGCTGATCGTTCGTGTTGTCCAATAGATTGGAGCGTGAAAAGTGAAACGAAAAGCAGTGAAAAGTAAATAACAAATCATACGTAGCGAGGAAGTGCAAACAAACAGCATCGAATAAATTGACAAAAGTTGACCATCGGGACCTGGTCACGCGAAAGGGTCGGTGAAGTTTGTCCCCATCTCCGGTTTTGGCCCGGTCCAAAAACCTTGGAGGCCATTTTAAAGTTCGTACACGTGTGTGCGTGTGTGTGAGAGTGGTTTTTATTTCTCATAAATCAATCAGTATAGCTCCGGAACGCAAAACTAACCGAAATCAATGTACTCGATGGTGGAATACTATAGCGACATGGGGCAAATAGGGCAGGACGTAAGTATACCGAATGTTTAAACCAATATTTTTTCCACATTCCATAAACGTAGGAATATCGTTTTGGTTCATATAACGTCGCATACTGATTCTGACATCGATCACTTAGATTTCCTTTGCAATAACATGGATACTCTAGCGTCGCTCGAACAGTCCCATTTGGTCCATTTGACTCGTGTTCCAAGCGGCTGATATTCACCGAAACCTCCCCGGCAATTGGAGGCACAAGAGTATTTAACCTTCGACCTTTTGCATCCCAGCAACTTAACGCATAGTGAACGCTGTGTTTCGCGACCGTTGGGCAAGATAATGTACGGCTGTTGCTAGGGGGCCACCGCGTCCCACTATAGTGCCCCACGTTAAGCAGTGGGTTGAGATAAGAAACCATCAGGCTCAATTCCCCTCCACCCCGTCGGGCGTGCGACAATATGTCCAACCTGCATAGACGGACAAGGCAGACTGTATGGGGGGCAGGCGTCGTCGAGCCCAGAACACTGTCAATCTCGGCACTCGATAGCGATATGTCCGTAAGGCGATTTGGACAGAATTATCAACGTAAGACTTTTGCCGTATCACACTTTATCATTTAATTTTTTGTATTTCGTCTTGCGTGCTGTCACCTCGATTAGGGTGAACAATCTTTGACCGACTCGTGATACTAGCTGGCTGGTTGCGTGTGGAGGTCGTGAGGTTGTTATCGGTGGTTCGTCTGCTACTAGGTTGAAGAACAGCTACACTTTTGGTATATTTGTTGTTTCATTAGAAATGCTCTTTCAATTATCATAGCTAATTGGTTTAAATTTCCATTGACCTATTTCAAAGGGTACTCTATGACACCAACCATCAACCACGGATATTTGCGATAAACTCTGTGTGCAACTGGTGCAGGCCACTCCTCAGTTCGGTTGTTTTCTTACCCCTTGTTGGACGGATGCACTCATCGTACTGCCAGGTCGATGTCTTGTTAAGCCTTCGGTCCGAGATTGACGGTGGTAAACCTTTTGGTTAGTAACCGTATTTTTGGTCCCAGTACTTTCAACGCTATCGTCGCGGGGTCGTGGACAGAAAGAGGATTCAAGCGATTGTCGCGACCAGGCCGAAGACAACGTTAGCGTCCCCTTTCGGGCCGGGTTTGAGGACACCGCTAGGTGAGGGATTGGGTGGGTTGGTGGAGAAGGTCAATAAAAATTAAGCTTTCCCGTACCGGCTTCATCGAGCGGATTGTTGTTGTTTGTTTGACGGTAGAATAAATCCACGTCGAGCGTCGAGCCACATCCCAACAGCACACGCCCCTCTTTCCTTGCCTGCTACGGGGTACGGCACATTAAACCAATTACCGTAAGGATGGGCAAAATATATTTTATAAGCCATGCCTGCCCACCCCCCAGTGGCATACCCTGCTCCGGAGATGTTGTTATTTTTCCCGCGAAATGAAAGCCCCGGCTTAACGATCTCCGATCGCACAACGAACTTTACCAGCGTTGGGACGGGAAAGGGACGTTGGGCCTGACTAATTTGTTTGTGTGTGCCTGGGCAGGGTTCAACCAACCCTCCCTCCCCCGCAACGGCAACATGTTTGATTTGTTCCAACGCAGCTGATTCAATTTTCAAACAGGTTTGTTTTGGCAAATTTGTTCCATTGCCATTAATTACGGTAAATTACACTACCGCCGGAGTACTCGATCATCCGGATTATTCGTGCGTGTTTGATGCGAATAAACAACAGCGATCGGTCTGTAGACATCCTTACAATATTGTTGTTCCCATTAAACCACTCGACATCTGATTCTCCGTCGCTAATAAAACGCTTAAGGCAAAGTAATTTTTGTTCAATATTATGGAACACTGTTAATATGTTTTGTGGTAATTTGTTTAACGTAATGGAATTAAGATTCGTTGTTAGAGTTGAATCTTTTGGCGAGATTCGTTCAGATGGATTTATGAATCTTTATTGATTCGAATCTTCCACCCTTAATTATTCTTTCGAAACCTTAATGAATCTTCATGAATCTTTCATGGCTTTGTCACGAATCTCCAAAACTCTATCCTTTCATGGGCGTGGATTATGCGACCAAAAAAAGGGTGGTCCGTCTACCCGTTTTTGGCTCATAACTTTGCGTCAGTTAATGTAATCGTGAGAATCATGAATTTCTCATCAAAAGATTCATGAATCTCCAAAACGCAAAGAATCATGCGGATTCATGAATCTGAACCTCAATCACACAAATCTAGTCGTTGTTAGCGGACAAAATAATGTTAATTCCAATGTAACTTCCCCTCCAAGTATAGGCTTATCGAATAAATGTTGAAATGTAAATTTCGAATTTTTTTTTGTTTTACCAGGTTGTAAAAAATGATATGCAATGCCAGTAAAAAAAAAATAAATAGTGTACATTAGCTCAAAAACAACACATCTTATACATAAAAATAATATCAAATATACGTTTGAGAAATAAATTTAAATGTTGAACTATTAACAAAATAAACTAGAAACTCAAAACATGTTTTAACATGTTTATCTACTCAACGAACTTATCACATTCCAACTGTTTAATAAAAAGAAAAGATCCGATCTGCACGAAGACCAACAACATGGTCTGTTACATTAAGCAAACAGACAGAACCTTAGCACTTCTAACCCCGATCGAAATACGCGATATTGGTTATCGTGTGGAGCCGTTACCCCCCCTCCCCCGGTCCCTATCGTCTGCCTCGATTTCTGCAACCATCATCATCGTAATCGGCTTGGGCCGTTGTTGTTATGTTGTTGCAATCGGAATCGGTGCCTGAGATGCCCGAGGTGAATGTAGGTGAAGAAGTACTTGAACGATTAGCATTCGTTCCCTCTCTCCCTCCCTCCGCGCTAACGGCCCTGTTTTGTTGCAGACAATGTCTGTCGATTGAGTCGCGTAAAGTGTGCGTGTGTGTGTGTGTGTGTGTGTGTGTATGCCGTCCCGATAACGAGGCTTGATAAGCATGATGAAGGAGGGGGGGGGGGGGGGGATCGTGGGATGAGAAGTTACAACGTTTAGTTAGTTATCACACACGGTCGGTGGGCGATTGTGGTTGTCACGGGTCGAAATTCAATTGCATCTGTCCACTTTCTCCGGCTACCGGTTTGGTGGGGAAAACCGGGGGCGGGGAGTGAAACAAAGATGCACCGTGCGAGGAAAGATGGCCCAGCTGGAGCTGAGACGGGGGGGCAGATAAACAAGAAACAGCACGCTAGTACTCGCCACGCTAGGCGAAGGCCGCTGATAAGCCGGCACAGAAATAGAAAGAAGCCGACCCGTTCGTTGCTAGGCGGCGTCCGTCCAAATTTTCTTGCCTGAAGGTGCTAGGCACGGGCTGAGGCCTAAGGCGTGCCTGGGAGGTAGCGGAGGTCTTCACTTAGCATCGCGACCTGCCGACTCTACCCCGCTCGTTCTGTTTGTTCGCGGCGCGATGGGCTGTCTCGATGAACACGAGACCGGCGAAAAACGCACCCGATGGCAGTCAGCCGACCTGTTGTCAAGTGCCATCCAGAGGCCCGGTTGGAAATGTTTGTGCGTTGCCGTTCATGGGCTGATGTTGTTTTCACCTTCTTCCTATGTCTCCTCACGTCCCCGGGCTCAGGTCCTCATCTGTCCGGTGGGCGAATCATGTTCCGCTTAGTCATGTTCGTCAAGAGGCTTGGTTGGAGGGAACGTGCGAATCTTTGCCCGATCGCGTTTGGTGTTGTTTCACTTTCCATCGATCGGGGAAGGGGGAAGGGAAGCGTGACACACGGGGCGGATCGATCGGATGTGATGTCTCAAGCGCGTTTTATGACACACGGAGTCTACCTGATCCAGTTCGCTTCCATCGCATGACGAGCGGGATTAGACATGCATAGCGCTTGTTTTGTTTGTGTGGACAAGTAAGACACACAACGATGCCGAACGGAACCTATGTGTCACCTCGACGAAATTAACAGCCATCCATTAACGCTAGCCATCGTGTTTTTGGTGGAAGTGGGTGAGAATCAGCTGAACGGGTACGAGAATGGGTAAGATAACGATAGTGCAACCGCTGTTACCATCTCTCAACTTCTGAAAGATGTCCGAACCGTATATAGCGGTGCAGTGCACTCCACAAAATGAATCATCTTCATTAGGTGCGCAGGTCAATGACTTCCCCTACAGCTTATCGCGAATGGTACGATACACATCTGCGTGCTGTAAGACCCTTTTTCGGCTCCCCTCCTTCGGGGCGGGGTAAAGTCACCCTGGCGATAAGGTAGAAACTTGTAACTCCTGTACGTACCTGTTACTATCCATATCGTTCTCGGGTGAAAATCTATCTCTGTATCCGTTTATGGTTGGTAACTGGAGCGGGTCGGTTCGCACTATCACTGAGCAAATGGATCGGTTATCGCACCGTGGTGCAGTTTACTGATAGTTGCATACAATGAATGTGGTACACGCAACCGGGCAACCATCCCTTCGACGACACCGTTTGATACTCCAAAGAACTCCAAACCTTTTTCAGGACAATGTGCAACTCTAGTGGTGTCAAAAATCTGCTTGAAATACCCTTGTCGGCCTTCATGTAGGATTTCCTGACGTCACTCGGGTACTGGCCACCGGTTATCACACAAACCTTCTACCTTTGTCAGGACGTAAGCTGTTTAAACCTGCTGGTAACACATGCTGCAGGGGAGAGCTCTTCAATGGGACCAAAGTAATTGCACATTCGCACATTCCTCATGGTGGAGTGCGCGATTCCCAGCGAGAAAGTCAAGCCGCACGTCGTCATCGAGTTGTAATGTAGTCCGATTGTGGAACTACATATTACGAAACGATACCAAGTGCGTGCGCGTAAGTAGGTGATAATAAGAAAAAGTGAAGAAAGAAAAAAAAAACAAACGGTACGTACGTCGGGCAGTGCAATGCCCTCCGCTCCGTGTGTACATATCGGCCGGGCTCGGGCACCGTATGCACTGACAGCACACGCACGCAAACCCAAGCTATTACCAAACCACGACGCAGCACGCTAGGAACGTGGCCGCGGACGTGGTGGAATAAAACACCAAAGGAGGATTTAAGGATTATGTAATATCTATTATGGTACTGAGGTTTAGATATTAGAGTATGAAAATTTCGAATTTTTTTTTATTTCTAGTTTACGGTAAAATTTTGGAAAATAATCTATGCGGAATTCGACACCTTCACTCAATTTACAATTGCGTTTTTACACAATTTATATAAATTTAAAAATTGACTCAATGTTCATGTATGAACGAGCAGTCTTCTAAACAATACTAGCTACCTCAAAAAGATTAGTGTATTTTTGTCGATTGTTATAAAGCATATCTAGGATAGTATAGCTATATGCCATATCTGTACACTTTATCAAGAATGTTTATGCAAGGGTGAAGCAGGACCAAACACATAAGTAGCCATACGGCATAAGATCAGTGGCGGATTTACACTTATGGGGGCCGATGGTAGGCGGTAGAATGAACGGGACCCCTACGCAATATCGTAAAAAATTATAAATTTCGTCTTGTTTATATGCTTTTAAACAAAATCAATGTTGGATATTACTTTTAACCTACAATCAATCAGTTTACTGGCTGATTCCTCGAAGATTGGTTTTATCTATCTTGTCTAATAATTTTCATTCTATAGTCAGAGTAGAAAAATTATATAATTTTACTTCACCCATAAAATATTCGTTTAAACACATACCTCGTTTATCACGTACGTTCGTTTAAACACGTACCAGAAGAAGGATTGAATCACTTGGTTAATTTTACGTTAGTCAACAAAAAGGAGACTTTTTGTATTTTATTTTCCTTTTTTTATTATGTGAATTTGATTTGGTTCAAAAGCTTTTTTTTATTTGTTGTTGCCTATACATTACTCTAATCTAAAAATCAACGACGGAAAGAAGTGTTTTTTAATTTGCTAAAAATAGTTCAAAAATCATTACAAGACCGCTAACAGCTCCTGTGTCATAGGACACGCCCACGGTGCGGGAAAATAAATATCCCATGATTTGTTTGCCAGCTTCCTACTGTGCAAAGGCCACCGCACATCGTAGTGGCCAGCGGCAACATGGTTCAGGTTTTCTTTTTCCACCACCATCATCGCACTAGGCAGACGTTTGTGCACGCGAGGGAACCCGTCTTCGCGGCTTCGTTCGTGCTCGAACTTTAAGTAGATGCAGCAACACCTTACGAGCCGGCGTCGAAGGGTTGGAGGCATGGGGCATTAAAGTTCAGCCGGCACCAGGCCGGCACAGCAACCTTTGCAAGCGTCTTGTAAACGGTGAGGGAGGGAGGGAAAACTAGAGAGAAGGTCCCATCGTAGGGGCCTGCCCCTTGAAGGGAGTGCCCGAACCGAACCGTCTGACGCCCGGTGTAGTGTCTCGTATGGCACATTGGTTGCTGCTTGGTGGTGAGGTAAAGGTAAACAGAATAACACCCCCCACCGGACACCCCCCCAACGCACCCGGTCACGTACGCGATGGTGTTGGCAGCAAACTCCTCCTCCCCCATGGTGCTGCTGCATCAACATCACGTCCAAGCCGGCAGTGGAGCACTGTTGTCAAGCGCACTTGGCAACGTGCGCCGTGTTGCAACCCCCTCACTCGCCAAGGGTGGGAGGCCCAGATGGAGCCGGTAAAGATTCCGTGTGTATATCGCTTCGCTTGTGTGTGAGCTGCATGCTGATCATGCTTTGTCCTAAGTACTGCTACTCTCTCTCTTTTGGAACGCGCGGTATATTGATTGAAACCGAACCTCCCGGCCGGCTCGCGGCTTGGTCTTCGCCGGCCGGGATCGCGAACAGCTGAGGGAAACAAATGGTTCCGCAGCATCCACCCTGTGGCCACCTGCATGGTGGCGGTTTGGCGAGTTAACGGTAATTGAACAGTAACGAGCAAGAATTTGCATAAACACCCGTGCGGTGTGTGGTTTGTCTGTTCGGCCAGAGCGAACCCGTGCCGGGTGACACTGTTCCGGTGGTTTGCGCACTTCAGCCCATCCGGAAGCGCGAGTCGGAAAGGCAATGGACAGGTCGTGCCGCACACGTTGGAGGTCATCGATAACAGGCGAACTAGGCAGATAAGAAGCGTTAACTGTATCGATGGGATCTCGCGCAATAACAGGGTATTACAATGGTCTATATATGGCACGATAAATTGCAGATTCCTTTATCATCATCTAATCTAAGCCAACCGATACAGAATGTATAAAAAAAACTATAACTTTTCCAGTGAGAACGATGTCTTCATACTATCTATTGCTTATCTGGTGAAGTTAACACTTCAAAGCAGAGTTGGGTAATTCAGATACAGATTCATGGATCATTAAAAGAATGCCTGGCACTTTGAACGAGAAAAAGATTCATGAATGTTTGAAAGTCTATCAATGTCAAAAGATGCGAATTTCATAAAACTCCAAGGAAATAATTCAAATTTATTTCGTCGAAAGATTGATAAGACCAATGCTCGTTGGAATCTTATGTTTGCAGCCACGCAGAGATAGATTTCTAGACTCGTTTTCTTGCGCTCGTTAACCGACCCCAAAAAAGGGGTTCTGAACTGTATAAAAACACTCTGTTTTTAATTACTAAAACGGTTCTAGAACGTGCCCTTCCACGGCCATGTTTCAATTACCTCCAAACCTCCAAACTGGGCAGAGAACAAAAAACGCGAACCTAATTCCTTTTAAACTCGCTCATTAGACTTTAGGATCTTGATCTCTTCGCAGAACCGCGGGAGTAACTCTTGGCAAGTAGTGAGGAGGAGCCGGACTTCTTTCAGCTTGAGGTAACCGTGGGCGGAAGGGTTGTTGCTAATGCCACAGAGAAGGGGGGGCGATAATTACTTAATTACTGACCCAGTGCGCGGAGGGCCGTTAGAGGCGTGCGAGTGCGCACCGGAGCGCGAAGTCAGTGTCAGCTGTGTCTTCTCTCATAGTTGGCGTCCCAATGGTAGATCCCTGGTAGGAAGCAGGAGTTGAAGGTGGCCGGTTGTTTGTTTTACTGATTTACACTGTCGCGCACCAGAAATACTTCCATCCGGTCGAACAGTAGCAGCAGAAACAACACGCTTCAAGGTGTACATTTATCAAGATTTATCAAGAGCAAAGCCAGAGGAGTGCCAGCAAAACATGGCGCATGTTTCAACGGCGGGCGGCGAGCCGGTGTGCCAAGAACGGCCGTCTAAGAATAGAACCTGTTCCAGCGCGATCGGACCGATTCGGAACGGGCGGCTTTCGGCGGCAGATCATTGTTGATGTCACTGGATCTCCGTGTCGCGCCAGGCATTAGAAACCGGTTTCGCGTGGATCGGTTTCCAAAGCCGGTTGTCTACGGTCGGTCGGTCGGAGTGGAGCCTCGGTACCCGGTGTAGGTGTGCTAACCTCGCCGATCGTGACGCATGCTAGAGCGATCGCGCCTTTTGGACCTAAGAATTAAAGTCGTCCGACTCAAGCGAAGCGGGTCTCGCTGCCGAGGCCAACGAGGCGAGACGCTCTAGCTGGTTGGTGTTGACCGATAGTCTGCGACTCGTTCGCGCAGGTCTGATGATTAGTCGGGGCGGAAGTAGCGTGCGGCCCCGTCTAGTCGTGGAGGTCATTTGATTAACAATTTCGGAACAACAACATTTTGTTGTTCGTATTTTTTTCCTGCCTCATGACTACGCTAGATATCGTCGACTCCACTTGGGAGTTTGCTCGGTGGTCAAGTTTGGAGTTCGCCCTCTCGCGAACCGAGCGAGATGATGGCAATTAATATTCCTCGCACACAGCCACCAATCGGCAGCACATTCAAAACTCATGAGACGGGGTGTCGAAGTACAACACCACCAGCGATATACAGCGCTTCGAACGAACGGCAAAGGATCACCGAGCCGGGCCCGGTATATCGGTCTGCATGGCGCCGGCAGCATCGTCGACCCCGAACCCGAGACTACGTTTGCTGCCACTGAGGCTGCGCGGACGATAAAGCTGTTGAAACCGCAGCGCAGCGCCGGAACCCATGGATGAACAGTTATGGTCTCTCAAGGTTACAAATTAATTGGTGTAAATTAAGCTTTATTATCATCGCTGAATTTGAATACCTCCCCGAGCTGGCACTCCCCAGTCGCCGCCGTCGTAGTCGTCTCCGACGTGGCAGTGGACCCCTTAGGGCATTCGTTGGCTAGCAAGTGTTGGAACGCCTTCGTGTTACTCGATCAACTCCGTTTTTATTGTTCTATTTTTGGCCGAGAACCGAATGGCCGATGGTGGTACGCATCCTGCTAGCCTACATTTGGAGTTCTGACAGGGGTTCGTTATCCGAACCGAACCTCGGTTACGTTTTCAGCCGTTCAAGAGTTGTTGTTCCCGTTTTGGGCCTGCTTTAAAACAATGCCAACCGTCGATGGCAGAAGAAAATGGACGCGGTCCCAATTAAGGGTAGTTTGAGTTGGCATGGTATAAGATATCTTCCACTGCCAAAGAAGAGGACAATTAAGAATTTGGAGACTCGTCTCTAAGTGGTCTCACATCTGGAGGTTAGGAATATAATTTACGTTAAATAAACGTGAAGAAACATGTGTAAGTATACTAATTTGCTTTGATTTTCGTTACGTAAATATCTTTATGGCTCTTGATTATTCTAAGAGTTGATTTATGCAACTCTTATCGACCTGTCATATCTGTCATATCTTTGAGGATGCCACGATAATGAATCGATAATTATAATCGCTAAATCGTTCCGCGTATGACGTTCGTTAACTGGAGCAACGCAAGAATGTTGTACTAAATTTCATTCTTTGCCATAATCCCATTTATTGGTTCCATCAGTGCTGCCCGGCCGGCTGCCAAATGCTATAATTCCCTAGCTTCGTAGACCTTGGAGATGAACAATTTGCTAAGCTTTAGCGAGATAAGGTCGGGTACAAAAAAAAAAAAAAATGCCGACCTACACTTCGCGAACACACACGCACTCATACACGCCTTTACCCATTCGTGACATCGTTTTGCTATTTTCTTTATCTGAAGTTTTTGCCAAAATTTATGCCATCCTGCGTAATCCATATCAGCGTGAGATATATCGAATTGACCGCACCGAACTTTCCCTTCCCTGGGGATGGGTAGGGGGGGGGGCGGATCGTGAACCACTTACATTTCCGTGGTTTCCCAGCGGGGTGGCCGAACTAGATGTGTGTTTGCTGAAGAAAAGAAAATTGGCAAAATATACGTTGGTCCACTGCTCGGGGGAAGAAAGCCTAGCCTGGTGTCCCATCGTGGAGCGTTTGATTTATTGCAGTTTTGCCTGTTGTGTCGTCCGCGGTCGCCGTCCGTTTGCTGGCGGGTTTTTGCTACACTTTTCGCTTTCTTTGTAGCTTTCTGCTTTTTCTCACTGTCCCACAGAGCGTTCTAAGTATGCGGACGAAAGGCATTGCTATTAATTTACTCTAAAATACATTTTCTATTTTTGATGGTAGAATTCTTGTTAATGCGTGTCAATTATAGACCAACTTCTATGGGATCTAAACCCAGGTGTAATTGAAATTGCCCAGTTTTTTCGTTATCGTAATCATATAATTCTTGACTGAACTTCAAAATACTCTTTTATAGTCAATGTTCTTGCCTTGAGATATTACAGTATCTGTGGAACCCATTTTCCGACCTCTAGAAGATTTTCCAATGCTCCGCATGTTCGAAAATTCCTGCCACTAACACACAAAGTATTGCTACAAAGTTTTATGGTATTTGAACTTGGTTAGTTTTTGGCTTACAAGATGGCCGCCGTAGATGAAATTAATTTAGATGGATGTATTGAAAACATCGAGATCTGATCCAAGTACTGGTCAAGTATCTGTCATTTTAACTAAAAATAAAAAATATTGAAACCATAATTCTGAGTCGAATATCCAACGAAACAATCACATTTTTGTTAACCGAAAGAAATAGCTGCTCCGACAATAACTCACGTGATTGAAATCTTAGTAAAAAAAAATATTCGCACGCTAGGTAATCTATTGCGCGTAAACAATACGCCACTTCAGTTGTTTTTATTCAAGGTCCCGATTTAACGCGCCACAACTCCTAATTGCGTTATCTTCTAGATTTGTTTCGAAAACAGCGTCCAACGAAGCGTCACTCTAAGCCGCCAATGACGATTTTGTTGATCGTTATAATGACGCCGTTGTTGAAAGATACCGATATCCTTTTGAGGTTGCATTTTACGACTCACATCGGCTTCTGCAATGCACTTCCTCTGTCGTTTTCAAGCGACAAAGCTCAACGACGACCTTTCTTAGTAGATCGATGGATTCAGCTCATTGCTCCGATTGCTTCACGGCTTTGGTGCGCGAGGATCCCTCTGGTGTGGGGATGTTGTTGATGTTTGACTTTTCAACTTTTTTTCAACATCCTCCCCCACATCGTTCGTGATCATTTCCTCCCCCATCCCCGACGCAACGGTGTTTGGTGAGCGATATCGTTCTCGTTTCACGTTCGGTGGTGTAAACATAGAACGCATGTAGCTACTGCCGGGGCCAATGAACTCATTTGTGAAAATTTTATACCACCCACCGCTCCGCCCCTATCGCAACAGGTCCCGTAAACGGTTAGTACCGTGCCGCTTATTCTTCTCGTAGTGTAACGAATCGAAACGTGTGTGAGATTGTGTGGAAAAAAAAGAGAAAACATCAAGCAGGCGGTACAAAGTAAACCACCCCTCCCCCTCCTTTTCCCCTCCAACGGCCCCCGGAAGTCGTGGGTACGCGATAGTACACCACCGGCTTAGTAGACGATCTGGCGCACTGCACATTCGCATCTTTTGCTTGGCATTGGCCACGGGTTCAGTTAAGCCATGCACGGTTGGCGCTTCGCGGGGGAAAGAAAAGAACCCCGCGCAAATTCGGTTTGTTTGTGTTTCTAAGAACATCTGTGGATGTGTGTGTGTGTGTGGGTTTTTCTTTGACTCAACTTAAACTTGTTGCTCCTTTATCTTCGGCGTTGTTTTTTGCGCTATCCAAGCACCCCCCATGCCACGACACTGGAACAAATTTAGATCAAAACAATCGATGAATCGATGAAATGCAAATCTGTGGATCGGCAAAACAACATGCGCGCTACCACCAACACCACCTTCTGTGCATTGGGAAGGTGGCGTTTTATCTTTACGACTTTTGTCGCGCGAGGTGAGATTGTCGATTTTCGCACGGCCTTTAATGATGCTCGTGCCAATAAAGCCGAGCTATTTTAAAGAAAACGGCGTATTTTTATGCCACAGAAAGAGAATGGGGTTTTGTGTGTTTCCAAACAGTGCAGCTTCGGGTACTTAATTAGTCACCGGTTGAATTTCGCTCACCCAGAAAATAACTGTCACGCCATATTTTATTACTTCATTTTCCAACCGTTCAACCGGCACGGAGTGGCCGTTTTTATAAAACCGGAATGGAAAAATGCAATATAAAAATATCTAAAAAAAAAACCGCACCCCGCACGACACTATTATGAAATTGTTTTAAAACGTACAGAAAAGGAAAACATCCATCAACAAAAGCCATGTGAGTGGTAAACAGCACCGGGGGGGGGACGCTAGAAGAAGCTAAAACGGAGAAGGATAACATACGCACCCGTTGAAGGATACAAAAATACAAAAAAGGGAAAGGAGACCATTTCGCCGTGCCGCGTTTTTGGGGTGTGTTGAAAGCAGTGTTGTGATCCAATTTTAAATAGTTGTTTACCGGCCGAAGCAAGTTGTTGGTTCAGTGTATAAATAAATACTAAATATAGCGCAGCGCAGATTTTCCGCAGCCTCTTCGGGGTGGTGAGATTTTGATGTTTTGCCCTCCCCCGGATGTTTCCACCGTTCCCTTGCTTCTTGGTTGAGTTGTGTCGATTTGGCGAATTTTCGAATAGTTTTGGTTTTGTTTTTTATCCCGCGTTACTGGACGAGACTGTATGTTTTGTAGGCTCGGCTTTGGCGAATGTTCAATGATTTTGTTTTGTTTTTAATCGTAGTTTTTGTATTTTGTCGAACGTTCAATGATTTTGTTTCGTTTTTTATTCGTTCTGGGACGCTGAGGTAAAAAGTGATAACGACCCATTACCTTTCGGGCGGTAGCTGTATTACAGTTTTCGGACCGACGACATTCCTTTTGTTTTGGAGGTTGCAATATATTCAGCACGATGAGGGTGGATGGACACATTTGCTTCCCACCTTTCAGGTCGTGGATAAAAAAGACTTTGATCGAGAATTGGTGACTAAAAATAAGACGACGTTATAAAATTCAAAATCTCATTCCAATCCGACTGAACCGGTTCGGAATTGCGCGCTACGTGCAATCGTTCAATGCAGTTTGCTCCTTGCATGTTTTTCTTTTTTTCTTCTGCTGCCGAGAGAGTTGTTTATTGTTTTGCCCATGGTTTTCTACTATGAAGGGCTTTGTTATGCGTCTCTTTACCTTGTTGGAGTGGTTTTCAAGCACATACTCTCCCAGTGTTCCCGATTCGTTTTAGTAATCTTTTATTACCTCCAGTGTAAAACATTCGAATCCGGTTCCTTCCGAATATGCCCCCATAGTACGTCACGTTCGCAAGAATGAGTGTGAACAACAGATAGGACAGGCTGGAATCTTTTCGCCATAAAAGAATACTTTCAACCGACGACAAGGGGGCAAAACTTCCCGATTAAGCGTCTCCGATTCGTCCTCGATCGCGTGTTTGACGGTGGAAACGGATTCATTCCCTTTCTCACCCGATCCTCGTGTCCATTGTGCGCCGGGAACTTCTTATCTCGCACGGTGAACGTCTTTGTCTCCATCGCAGTCCAACGCAGAAACGAACGGATCCGGAGCGATAGTCCATTACGGTTCAGTTCGGTGGGCCTTGGGATGGATGTTGAGGTAGCTTGCGGATGGCCAACCGAACAACGGTTGGGCACAAACAGCCCGTCCTGATAGCGCTGCCCAAACAAGAACGGACCCCGGTTCGATGGTGCAAGCTTGCTGGAAGATTACATCATCCCGTACGAATCCCGGCTCTTGTTTTTTGTGCCGTTCCCGCCGTGAAATTTATGTCCTTTCGTGCCCACGGCCGAGGGATGCATGTTGGAGGGAGGCTTCAGGACCGCCCGAGGTCGTCGTGCTTCGGTGACTTCGGTGCCACGGGCCACGTCTTTAAATAGGAAGTAATCAAACTGACCTACTCTATCGCGTCGAGCTCGTGCCACCACCGCGGCGCTACAATGTTTCTAAGTGCTTCTAGCTCTCGGGCGCACCGACATTAAACAACCGTTCTGGCCGGACACGCTGCTCATCGAAACGGAACCATCGACCACGGTTGTGTGAAAAAACAGTGGTGGTTGTTGGTTATGTGTGCTTTATAAAAGTGCCCATAATGCGTCCGTTCCAATGGTAACGCGAGAGGAGCAGCGAACGGGTGGGTTACGAAAATAAAATACTTGATAGACCCGCATCGGTGCCAACACCCTCCATTCTTCGGAGGGAGGGAAAAAAATAGCCCCATCCAACCACCCTGGCGCGCTTAACAGGTTTACTTTGTATTCTAATCATACCCCGGGCGACGGCAAACAGAGCTGTACATGTATGTTTTGTATTTCGCCGCAGAACCGACCCAAACTGAACGAAGCGTAAGAGGCACGGCCGTGGAGGAGGTCGTACGGGGGGGTGGTGGGTACAAGGTACAACGGGGCCGACCGTGGAATAGACATAACCTTCAGCATAATTTGTCCATCCATGTCCCCGGCACCGGTTAGGATGGCCGATGGCGCCGGAGGACCTCGAAGGTGTGTGGAAGGTAAGGTACCTTAAACGCGTTGGGGAGAACTGTACACACTGCACAACTGATAAATCTGAGCCGCGAGGAGGATCTCTTCAGCAGAGGAAGCTCCACCCTATGGGACAGGGAAGCCCATTAGGAACGCAGCGCACGATCAAGGAACGCGTTTTGGGGTGCTGCACCGTGGGACCTCGAAAGAACTGTCACGATTTGTTGTTATTTTATTTCCCTTCCGCTTCTTAGCGGGAACCGCGCACCCAAACGCTGCTCGTACTCAAGACGGTAAGCGAACTATCGGCCGGTACGGGTTACTGGGTAACGAAACGGTTCAGCTGGCGGACCTTGAACGGTGGAAAAGTGCTCTACCAAATCCGGAAGAGGAAACATGCGTGCGAAGTGCGTCGTGAACACGTTTGCCATTGTTATTTAGGGTATCCATGTAGACGTAATGGGGAAGTGTGTTGATGGACGCGGGATTCCATTTGCATAAATGGATCTTCCTATTTTTTTTCATACAGAATGACTTTACGTAACAAAACAAAGCCAGCGTCCAGCATAAGTGTTAGTTGCGTTTGAAATGTATATTGTGTCTGATACTTTGAACGTACAGGGGTATACAATCGGGGTGTGTTATTTAAAATAGTAAACCAACTTAATTGCCCCCCTAGATCAAACGGACGATCCATAGATCGCCAACCACCATCGTGGTATCGTGTGTTTGTGGTTCTGTATGTTTTTTTTGTGATGCACAAAAGATCAAAAGAGATGACATCTACATGATCATCCTACTGCTACCCCGTGAAATCCAATCCCATAGTCCAGGGGTCGGCAAGCGACGGACTATTATCTTGCATGATTTTTACGATTTTTTTAGATCAAACTGGTTTAAGCACAAATTATATGTGTTGCCTCATGTTGAAGGTTATTTGCAAGTAAGTTGTTCTTTACTAGAATATAAAATTTCTTTTGTGGATCACTTTGACACATTACAAAGATGTGTTACATATTTTGCAATAAGTCTATAACCCTATAAAATACTTCTAATAATACTATAAAAAACCAAAGCCATTGCCCATAGGAAAGGCACCTGTATATTTGAGGTCATTATGAGTAAACACTTGAACACGTCTTGTAAAAATACCATATTATTCGAGAGCTGCTCGATGAACTTTAAGAAAACGAGATTAACACTCTGACGGCCGGGTACATCTATAGATGTAATGGCTCCGTTTCAGTTTGCTTCCGATCACATCATTTTGGTGTGCTATCAACGCTGTCTCCTGACACGCACCACATACTACTGGAAGTAAACAAATATCAAATGGAAAGTAAACAAATTTCACAGCAGCGACGATAGATCCTCTATAGATTTGATTTTCTTATGCTAATCTGAGATATTCTCTATATAGGCTTATATGGGCTTATCTCTAAGATAAAAGGAAAAGCGCTTGATAGCATTTGTTTCATTCTTCGGCAATAAAGTGAGAACTCTTGACACTACTTGTAATGATTCCAATTTTTCAACAACATACGCTTGCCAGCCCCTGCCAAAGCAGGCAGCGCGCGTACGCCAATTGTATTTATGGATTGATGCGAGATCGCCTTTTAGGCGACCGTCCGTTGCGACTAGGGGGTGTAGGCATCCAGACGGCATCTAACGTGGTGGATAGAAACGGATACGGATAGACCCCGACCCAACCATTCGCCGTAGAGAGAATGACCCCCATATTAATCGCACCATTGTGCGTCGCCCCAAACCCGACGCCGGGACGATGTTAGGTTCGAGGTAGCGATTTTGTTTACTATCGCCTTTCCGTTTAATATATGCTAATTGATGCAACAAATCGCAGAAATTTAAAGAAAAGGTCTCGCCTCCCTCCCCAATGGCATCTGCAGCAGTGAGCCACTTCATCCAGAGATGTTTGCGTTTGATAAAGGATGGAGGTTGAGGAAACAGAAGATATATTTTTGAATACCAGCATAGACACACACGTGATCCATCGGATTGGGTATAAAGTTGTCCCCGCGTGTACAAGGGAGCGGCACGCGAGTAACCTGAGCTGACGTGACTCGAGTTATGACGTGACTCGAGGAACGTACATGTTCCTAACGACCCATCCGAAAACAATCGATGGCCGATCTCGTTTAGGGCATGGCATGGGCCAAATGCATAAAACATCACAGCTCCCTTCCACTTTTGGGAACGGTTGTACAAGTGCGCTGCATGCCCTTAAGCAGTGGCTGCAACTTCTCTTGGGTATAGATGCAAGCAGGCAGAGGTCCCGTACTGGTCCGAACCGGGTGACGAAGGGTGGAGCTGACACCCACACTCGATCGTGCACGCGCTCTAGTGGTGTCGACTTACCGGGCATTTGTAGCAGGCATATTGCTTCTCCCCCAAGCCGCGACCATTGTGTTGCTGCAGGTCATATTTGGTGGTACGTGCTCGTGGGTCTATTTTTGAATAAATAAAGTGATTTATGATTGATTGTATTTTACTGTCCCCAATCGCTCTCTCTTTCTCTCTCTCTCTCTCTCTCTCTCTCTCTCTCTCTCTCTCTCTCTCTCTCTCTCTCTCTCTGGTGTCGCTCTAACACTATTCGCACCATCCCGGAAGCTTCCCCGGTGGAGTCTACAGCCGATCCCCATATTCCCCGTCCATCCAAACACAGGCGAGCACTTGTAATTGAACTTTATAGTCCCGCTTGGATACCCAAAGTACCCTGCGCCACCGAGTCACTAATGGATGAGATTGGAAGTAATATCGTGACTGTTCCCGAAATTGGAGCTCTACGAGAGTTCAGTGCACGGGGGAGTTAAAGCGCTACACGTACGAGATCAACACGTTCCAAGTTTTACGATCTTCTTGAATATGACAACGAGGTTGACTCTATGCGTCTAGGCTATCGTTCGTTGGTACTAAAAAGGCTTGATGATACCCAATCGATGAGGAACACGCACGCGTGACCGAATAACTACCAGGGTAAACTAGTCCACCGCGAGGTCTCCTTCATCAGACATCATCAGACAACAACAGACCATTTTGCATACACTCTGGTGATATCATCAGGGTAACAATTGGGGAAAACGAAACAAACTACACAACTCTCGCCAAACAGGTCCTTCGATAGTCCCCGGAATGAGACTAAGCCCCAACGGAGAGAGAGATCGCGCGAGCACCCAGGATCTTTAAATGTCCACACCAGCCAAATACCAGTCGCGCGTTCCAACGGTTGTTTCATTCATCTTCTAAGGCGGCCTACGCTACGCCTGGCCATAACCCCGAAGCGAAGTTCAAAGCTGCTGCTGCTGCTGCTGCTGCTAGCTGCTAGCTGCTTGGCATCCTAGCGGTGGCCCCGGTTTCGGCTTCATTTTCCGGCATAATTTATCACTTTGTTTTGATTCTCCAACCGCGCGGGCCACGTAGCGAAACCCGTTTGGCCATGTGTTCCTTCGTCGCGGTGTGGCGTGCGCTGTTCATCTGTTCCTAATTTCGATCGCGCGCGGATTTTGTTTTTCTCGGCCTCTTCGGTCGAGACGTTGAGCGCTTGTAGGGTGGCGTTCACCGCACGGACGAGGCGCCTCCACCATGTGCGACATCGATGATGTACCGTTTTTGTGCGTTCGAATTTCGGTTGGGAAGCTCTGGGAGGGAGGGAGGAACGGGGGTTTGTTTTACTTCTTTTAACGATCCTCAGTTCTCGGCCAAATTTTGTGTATTTTGCTCAATTTGCGCATCAAACCAGCCCGAACGTGCAGCAGCCCGCTCTATACGCAGCTAATTAGTTCTAGCTTGTTCGCTTCCTGTCGCGACCAGATGACACGCCGTTGCGGAATTGTAATTTACGACGAATCTGTTTCCTGGAGGAATCCCAATATAGACGAAATTCCGTTCCAAACGATACGTCTTACACTCTGCAAGAGGCAAACAAGGGAAAAGAAACTGTTTCCTAGAGGAAACATAATATATTTAAACAACGTTACGTCTCATATTCTGCGAGAGGCAAATAAGGGAAAGGGAAATACTACGGGTTAAATTTTCATTTCAATTTGTCACCAGGAAAAAAAAAACATCTCATTTGCGTTCTTTCGCTTCTGTTAAAAACATATCGGGAATAGTGCTGGCGTCTACTCGTCGCTCAGTTGCTCCCTCCCTTATGCCAAGGTCGCCGAGGACGCCGCCAAGATGATTCCGTCAACAGATTTGGCAACTTGTGACACCCCAAATGGAAAAGCGGCGAGGGTGCTACGTTGGTATGCTGTAAACATTTCATCAACCGTTTCTCGTTCGAGGTTACGAAAAACGACCCTCATATGGGACGGTCTGGAATCCGGTAGAGCGAACCGTTCGGCAGGAAGCACAACCGACGATGCCCTGTGGACGTCGTGCTGAAGTGCTGAACGAAGGAGATTCTGTTGTGGAAGTTGTATGGTGTAGCAAAACCAACCACTGAAGGACGACTGAAACGATCGCGATCGTCTGCGAGTGAATGTTGAAGAGCTTCTCAGCTGAACAACATTAATTCTTACTATTCCACACCTCAGCAGAACGGTGGCGTTCGCTAGCGAAGTCCACTGGAAATGGCTTATGGGAAGCTGTCCCGAGCCGATAGCCGTCAAGGTTCCATGCGAACCGCTGACTGTTTCATTTCAAACAACCACTAGAGTGTGTTCGAACCAATCTGGTTCCCCCCCAGGGCGATACAAGCACCCCATCCAGCGAATGGAATCGTCTTACGTACGGTACTACTTTTGTCGAAACTCGAACCGGTCCGTTCAAGGTCCCGCACACGTTTGTCGTAGGGATTGTCTGGAGCTTCTCGCCGGGTGGGTCACTTGTCCCGCTAATCACCCGCCCCAAAACCGTCGCCAAGGTCTCGCCATCAACCTCGACTGGAAGACACCACCGCGGGTGTAAGACTATCCATTCGACGATCTATTTTTGAAACCAGTCAAGCAGTGTCCAATAATTGTCTCACCGCGTCCAGATGGTCTCCGAACGGGACCGAACAGGAAACGATCGATCCCGGCTGATTCGGAAGCTTCGCCGGTGACCATGAAGTGCTGGCGCCATCGCCGTAGGGGTAAACTATCGCTGAGTGCTGCTCATCCGACGAAGGAAGCTAGCTATGACCGTTTGGTAGTATTTCCATTACCCTGTCATCCTCCATCACCGCCGGGGTTTTGGGGAGCCAAACAGACAGTTGAGTGGTATTGCGGGTGCGCGATGGATTGGTCCGGCTCGGCCATTCGGCAAACCATCTCTAATGGCCGATCTCGCAGGTGACAGGTTGATGGAAGGCAAATGTTTTGGTTTCATTAAAATTTACCTTACGTTACACACACCGCTGGCGCCATATTCTGAAGGTCTTCGGGACGATCTTCTACTGTGCGTGGCTTCATTCCAACGCCCAAGACGCCGGTAAACACATTCATCTTCTTCACTCACGGATCAACACAGAAATGTGTCACGCAAAACTGTGCTTATATTTTATTTGGTTTCATACGAAATTATGTTGACGATTAAATTGTCACAAAACTTTTCCAATGGTTCGGTTGGTTTGTTACCAGTTTGACTGCTTTTGAGCACTTTTAGAACAAGTTTTAGTTAAATCTTTTTGATGAAATTTGTTGTATCTTCTGTAGCCTACAGCTATATTAGTGGAATAACATATTAGTTTCGCGTATCAGATTTAGTTCTCTGAACTAGATCACGGTGGTAAAAGAACGATCGCTCTGGTTCAATTCTCTTAGTTTATCGATCTACTTATGCTCATTCTGTCTAAGTTGTTCACCAAATCTATGAGTAGAAACCAAATTTCACTGCACAGATTTCTTTTATTGCCTATCTCAAATTGATATTAAAACCAAAAACTTTAGGATCACCCCTTTACACGCGTCATTTAGTTTGACTTGATTTATTTTTGCCAGTAAGTTTGTAAATCTTGGGTGTTTTAGCTTACATTTTACACCAGAGCATTCTGTTCCAGAAGACGTTGCATATCTCTTCTAAAATAGGATGTTTTACGTTTGGTTTCCACAACTAGATTGTAAAAAATTAAGGGATTTGATTCTTGTTAGTTTCATTAAACAATATTGAGGTCGTTGATGAAATGCTGCTTCATTGCAATATCTTATTTCAACACTTGTTGAAGCTTAACTCATGGTAGGGAAATCTTACTTTATTTCAGATTTAACACGTTGATTGCCTTTTATCATTTTTGATAGTCAGCTGTCATTAGTTCTAAGAAGTTTTTGTCCCATATATGAATGAAAAAGCAGCATAAAAATTTTAGTATTATTTAATACCAATTCTTTGGAAAGCTTAATCTTTGCTTAACCTTCGAAAACCGTCGGTTTCATCAATCTTATTAACACATTTTATTAAAAAAGATTGAACAAAAAAGTGTGCTAAAACGCTTGGCAATCAGCGTGGATCAACACAGGATCAAACACCTGTTTATTCCATTAAATTTGCATGTAGGACTTGAAACTCTCGTATGTGGTATTAGACACGTTTGTCAACATGTTTTATTAGTTCATCTTCTTCAATTGCATAATTCAGGAACTTTTTAGTTCACCGCGCCACTGCATTTTGCATCTCTTGAATGAAGAACGCATGTGTTATTTCAGAATGACTGACCGTTCACATTTTAATGCAGTAAGCGATCTTTTCCAACGCAGCATAAGGATCGAACCTTAGTCAAACGGGGTTAGAAACTTGTCTCCGATTGTCACTCAAGTGTCGCAAAGCGCGTAGGGTGCTGTTAAGCTAACCCATTACCGGTGCTGTGGGGCAGTTTTTCCGGCTCACGTGTTCGCGCCGGGTAGCGCAACTTCACCCGGTGCGACAAGTTGACAAAACAATAATCGAACAACTCCCTATTAGAGACAATAGAGCCGCAGACCTCCGTGTCCTCCCTCGGAGCAGGGGCCAATTGCACACCATATTGTGTGTGCGTTGAGGCACGTTACGTAAAATGCGCACGGCGCGGAGGCGAGAAACCGATTAATTGCCGAGCGCGATCTCGCTGCGGCTTGTTTTAGTGACTATAGTTACACCACGCCACATACGACCGTTGAGTATCGAATATGGCCGGTCGCGACGATTGGAAGCATATTTTGTTGCCTTTCGACCGGAGAAGAAGGGATACTAAATAGAAACACACAAAAAAACCCGTCGCAATAAGGAAGCGCAACGGCGGTTGTAAAGCTGTATTAACCGATCGCTAGTGGTAGCCGGAACCGGCTGCCTGCAACAGGGATGGCAGTATGTAGCGCATTTCTGCATTTACGTCTCGTGGAACGTTTTGTCCGCGCGAAAAAAAACCCTCCATCTGTGCATCAGATGGAGCACGTTTCGGCAATTTCGGTCGCTACCGGATGGGGATCGTAAATTTTATTTCAAAAAACATACACCGCCCGTTGGGGATCGTGTTATGTTTTAGTTTTACTTGTTTTTAGTTTAGTTGAGTGTCTTCTTTAGTTGAAGATGAAAATTTCCACTCTCGAGTTTACTCAACATTTTGTACTAAATTTCTTCAACCATCAGCTTTTCGTTTCTTTGGTTTATTTTATGTGCAACAAATTTTTCAACCAAGATCCTGCCCAGGTTTGTTTATCGTAGCGTGTACTTTTTGGCAACGTTAATTCGATCCCCTTTCCAGCCTGACGTTTGCTTCGGTACGGGCGATGATGGATTGCCAACAATTTGACACCAGCAGGCAAGGCAAAAAGGCAACGACTTCAACTCGGCAACACATACAGCTTCACCCCAGGCCCGATATGCAAAACGACATGTGGAATGTAATGTAAACAATTTAAATTTGACGCACAGCTAGCTGAAACTTTCCCTCTCGAACGCACCGGCACGCCAGAAGAGGACCACGGCGAACGTTCGCCGTCGGTTTGTCCTTTCGCCACGATCAGATGTGGTCGCGAGCAGCTGTTTTCTGCCGTTGCTAGGTTTAAAAAATATTTACGAATCCGAAGAGAAGGCGACCAAGTGAATATAAAAAATGGCGTATGCAAGGGGGTAAAGCGATGTATATAAACGACAAAATGCTTAGCGTTCCGTATGCTACCATGGCGCAGACTCCATTGAAAACATTCCGTTGCTCCGTTACGTTTGGCATATGAATTTTAATGGTTACAATAGCTCAAACTGAGCAGCAAGCGAGAGATCTCCGATCTCCACACGGCCGCACGCACGCCCATCCATCCAATAATTCGACTCCATCCCCAAATCAAATAATCGCAACCCTCCCCTAACAACAACCCTGCACCGCCATCGGATGTACCGGAGTCAACCATGGCCGCAAACAGCCAACCCCCAGGCCTGGAGACATGCAAACAAATTCATTGCGGGTGAGATAATCACTATCGCACGCCGTGGCCTCGTGATGGCCCACCCCCTTACCTTACTCGGCTTGTCTACCGCGAATCGTGATGGCTATGATAATGAAACCTGATAGCCACCGGACAACCCGAGCCCGGCCGGCCGGCCGGCATACACCAGACAGCAATTTCGCAGCCGCGGCTGGTCCTAGGAGTTAGTGCTGCCTCGAACGCATGGTTGGCATAGTTTAAGTACTGGGGAGTGGCACCTGTCGGGGGTCCATCGGGTCTATTGGAAATCGGGGAAACCGGCTGATAATCGCACCGGTTGTACAGGTGCGCTATGAGGGAGGGAAGACATTATTCTAATGAGTACGTTGACAGGTTGATACCAAGGGGGAAAGGTAAGGGGGAGCGGGGGAGCAAGGGACACGCTTTGGCGGTAATCAATTTGATGTTTATTTTAAGCGTTTTCACAAGAAACCGGCGGGGAACTAATTATGATTGAAGTTGTCATTAATCATTTTACGGCCAGTTGGATGCCAAATGCCTCCCCCCCCCCCCCCCCCCCCCCCCCAGATCCAGCTACTCGATATCACCTAGGCAGGCAATCTACGGTTTCCTCCAACTCCCCATCGAGCTCTTCATTCATTCGTTAAAGTGTCGCGCGGCGTTGTTTTCCATTCTTCAAAAGTTTAAGTTTACAGAAGTAAACAAAGCTGGGGCCAAGCGATCGGAAAACGAAAGCAACGGAACGAGCCGCGCCGTAGGCCACAGATGTTTCCCATTAGTGGCGTAAACAGTTTCGCTTGCCAGCGTTTGGTTCTATGTCGATGTCGAGCATGCTTTTTTTTTTTTGCTTCACGGGGAACGTTTTTAATGTACCTTTGTTAAAAAGTGTCCATTCCCCGGATCGATGTTTGTGGATCGATTTTGATGTTGTGGCTGTAAACATGTTGGCCTATGTGCTCTCTCAGTGTCTCTCAAGCACGATCGATGAGTAAGTAACGCCTTAGTAGATCACATTTTGTGCCGCTTGAGACTGTAGAAATAGTACAGCAAGTACATCCCTCTTGGAGCATCTGTTTCGATGAGTTATCAGCTGGGCAGACAGCTGGTCATGGTTCAGCACCGCCCGCTCCCCCCATTCTCCCACTTGTTGATCAAGCCGACAGACAGCGGCTACAATGCTGCACGGTACGGAATCTGGAGCACGCTGATGCAACCGTGTTTATTCGGGTGCTTATCACCTCCGCCCAGCAGGAAGTCAGTGGCCAGCAGTCAATAAACGGATCGGGCGATTCCAGAACACTGGAACCCGACGCCCGGGCGTGGATCAGCTTGCGGTAAACAGATTGCAGCATCGCACCACCGACTGAAACCGAATCGGCAGAACGAAGGTTGCAACCCGCCGGCACGCTGCAGAAAAACAAGAACATTTCACGCTTATCTCAACCCGGAATGGTTCTCTTATTCCTTTCCTTTTTTTGTTGTTTGAGTAACTATTTTGTGACTTACACAGTTTCTAAAACAGAGGTGAGGGATTGACACGCGTGGAATGGGACTCCTAGCAACCGGTGGCGAAGGACATTGTCACATTGACCTTGTTTACCGTGCGGATCGGCGATGTGTGTTCCTATCAGTTTACTGCGAAGTGCTCGCGGTTTGGTGTCCATATCGCACCGGGTGCGGGATTTAAATTTGCAAAAGAGAAGGCAAATGTTGACGGCAACAACGAGTTCCGGATGCCATATAAATATATAGGTGTACTTTTTCTACGGCGGTGGTTGGTTTTCCTAGCCAAGAATGTCCACCGAAGGTGCCATGTTTGCCGAGCTATAGATGGAAAGGAGGCAAACCCTTTGAGCAACAACATGTCGTTACATGTGCCCGCTCGCCAGCTGTTGTCTTGTTGCCACAGTGGCAATATAGACTAATAAAACATTGTGTGTGAGTTACTTGTAGGGTCGGATGATAACTTGATATTCCCACCATTTTTGGGGTGATACTAAAAATGTACTAAAACCTCAACGGACCCAAAAGTGGGGCTTCATTTTTGCCCGTCACAAGGAAGTTGAACAACAACAAACAGCACGCTTTTTATTCTGCTCATTGAACCGCGCAAACAGCGATCGGATGTTTACGATCGTGCACCGGTGTAAGCCGGCAGCACCGGGTCAAACTATGGCAGCTTACGTCCGTCGGATGGATGTTATTTTTACCCGGACCAAACACCCGCTCCAATCTGACCGGCCCAGAGAATGACGTGCACGAAAGGGCACGGTCAGAGTGTACGGCAAGTGTTTACTTACATACTTCCCTGTCAAATTACAGCTGATTGGGGGTAGAAGCTCCCCATTTTCGGCCCCGTCGATGATGGGTTGGGAAAATGCAAACCCGGTGGAGGGAAATGGGAAAATGGTTCGAGCGAACGGCTTCGTAAGCATTTTGTCGGGGCGTTCATCCTCGATCGATGCTGTTGTGGTGGTGGGTTATCTTATCACTTTCGGAACAGCCGGGAAATAATTGGTCCTTACGATCACTGAAGAAAAACACATGAAAGGGTCAAGAACCTACGGGACTCTCTAGGCTGCAAATCTCATCCCCCTGCAGATTCGTTCGAAATTGACGTCAATGCGGCGGGTCTCTACTTATCAGGACACGAAGACCGATTCGGGTCGCGTGGGGAGATAATTTCGCTGGGGGACAACAACCGTCCTCGGTAGCAAACCAGGCGCGCGCAAACGATCGCGTCGGGATGTTTTCCTTTCGCTTTTTAATGAACCGATTCCGTTGCAGTTGGTAATCACGAACCAAAACTCCATAAACCCTACGATTATGCTCCAGTATGCATGCGTGCCGTCATTGGAATGTTTTTTTTAAATCCCACCCCGTGTTCTACGTTTCTCTTTATTTTTCTGCAGTATGGCTCAAAGAACTCCCCGACGGACAACTCGAATCTGGACCATGTCACCAAGGTGATCGCCTATCATCCGCGCTATCTGGACCACTTTCTCAGTACGCAAAAGTTTGTGCTGCAGTGCGATGGACCGCTGCCGTACGACTATAGGAACTACATTGCGATTATGGTAAGTTGTTTGGAACATCTACCTTTTACAGGTGGACCATTTTAAATGACCGTTTAGGAATGACAAAAATGGTGCACTCTAACTATAAAGGAATGAAATGAATCAACGTTATCAGATAAAATGGATCATTTTCCAAATTATGTTCTCATTGTCTTTAAAATTGTCATTAATTACAGGTTAAATACATTTACGAAAATAACATATTTCAAACTTATAGATCGTTTGAAGTTTCTTAGCAATAATTTGAGTTTTTTCTAATGTTATTTACTAATATAAATAACATTTAATATTTATTTATTAACATTTTTGTTTTAAAAGTTTGTTTAGGATGAAAACGATATAAACTGATCGCTCCATATAAGATTTTATAATACAAACGTAATGTCAAAAAGATCAAACGATATTACATATACATGTATATTGTAATATTGTTCTTCCTATTTTGAAATGTTTCAATTTTATCAAGATCGGATTTTTTTTAAGCTTGCTTAGGTTGAAGGCGAGTTATTTGAACGCGTAAAATAATTTATTTTGAAAAGATCAAACCATATATTTTTTTCTTTTTTTTTAATTATTAATTAATAATTAAATTTTAATTGTTGTTTTTCGATTCTCTATTATAGGTTAATATTATTAATTATAGGTTAAGTTAATCAATTTACACAATTTGGCATTCCAGTTGCATTTGTTTTCAAAAGGCCAAACTAAATGCCTTGTAAATCTAAATAGTATTAGGCTTTAATGTGAAAAAAAAGATTGATCACGAGGTAGCACCGGAAGTAATCGCTTTTACTTTCAATTTCTCCAGGCCGCTGCCCGCCATAAGTGCACGTACCTAGTGAACCTGTACGAGGACGTCTTCCTGAGGAACGGCGGTGATCCGAGCTGGCTGAACGGTCTCGAGCACATCCCCGCCAAACTACGTGCCATCTCTGACATCAACAAAATTCTAGCCCACCGTCCATGGCTGCTCAACAAGGGACACATCGAGGTACATTTTTGTCGTATTCAGTGTCAGGTTCACCGCCTTCCTCTACAAATAACTAATGTGGCTCGTATGTTTGCTCTCAAACTCATTCCTCAACAGCGCCTGACGAAAGGCCAGAACAGTTGGTCCCTCTCGGAAGTGGTGCACGCAATCGTGCTGATCGCCCACTACCACTCGCTGTCCTCGTTCGTGTTTTCCTGCGGGCTCACGCAGGAGCTGGACGGCATTAGTCACAAAGTCATCGAAAACAACAACGTTCTCACCCAGAAGACTGCCTTCAACCGTCTGAATGATCTGTACAATTCTCAGCACCCAGACAGCCATCCCCAGAACGGAGACGATGGTAGGGCAATCGGGCTTTGGGCTACGCGAACATTTTCCCATTGTTTCTAGAATTTTAAATAAAGTATCTATTTCAACCCGGTAGGCAACATCCGTCCGGAAGTGACCGTCGATGCACTGATGCAACGCATGAAGCGTCTGTCGGAGAAGAATGACGAAGCGTGCAGCGAAACCGAGCTGAGCAACCGGTTCAAGCATGTGGAGCAGCAGGCGGCCGAGCTGCCCCCGGTCATCCGGGACGCACCGGCGGAAGTCCCGCAGCAGCTCGGCCGCTACGTGGACGATCCCAGCTTCACATATCAGGACTTTGCGCGGCGCGGTGCGGAAAACATTCCGCAAACGTTCCGGATACAGGACTACTCCTGGGATGACCATGGATACTCACTAGTGAATAGGTGTGTAGGGGATCTTTTAAACTAAACCTTGACAGTAGCAACTAACCCCTTGGATGTTTTATATTTTCTTTTTTTTTGTCAGGCTGTACAATGATGTCGGGTTCTACCTCGACGAAAAGTTCCGGGCGGCGTACAACCTGACGTACTACACGATCGCGGGTCGCACGAACGTCGACACGTCCAAGTTTCGGCGCGCCATCTGGAACTACATCCAGTGCATCTACGGCATACGCCACGACGACTACGACTACGGCGAAGTGAACCAGCTGCTCGATCGCTCGTTGAAGATGTTCATCAAGACGGCCTGCTGCTTCCCGGAGCGGATCACCAAGCTCGATTACGACAGCGTGCTCGTGGAGCTGCAGCACAGTGAGAAGGTAGGTAGCAACTTTCCCCCTTTGCCTTCCTTCAGCACATTCTAACCACGTGGTCGTTATACCTCTGTTTGTCGTGTTCAGGTTCACATCAATCTTATGATCTTGGAAGCCCGCAACCAGGCGGAGCTGCTGTACGCCTTACGAGAAATTATGCGATACATGACATGATTGGCACCCACCGATATGAAGAATTAGGATGCCGTTGGCCAGTTTTGTGATGCCTGCCTGTCCTCTCCCTCCCCCACCTGGCCCGTTGGTTCCCGTTGGCTGAACGAATGTTTGTGGGTTGTTTTGCGATAAGGAAGGATTAGTCGCCATCGCGACGAATTGGTAAGGGAAGGATACGGGGACGCGTGATAGGAAAAGAAGGATGGATCGACGATCGCTAGCGTGAAGGAGGGTGTGTAGCAGGGAGAGGGTCAGGATTTGTGAAACATTCAGGGCAAAGGTGTATTTGTTTTTATTACGAAGATTGTTTGTGGAAAGGATGGAATGGATGTTGATGTTGTGTTATTGTTGTTAACTATATTGTACGGTCTGACGCGTTGTTGGTTGCGCATATGAGGTGGAAACATACGTTGCGTACGAGAAGGTGAGGCAGGTTCACGAGAATGGTGGCAAAGAGTGGAGGGGGAGAGCAAACGATGCCGGAGCCTTGGCTGGACCGGAGTGATGTGCAAGCATAAGGAATATTACGATGGGTGATATATAATTATAACTATTACTATACTAACGCTCTTTTCTACGTGACGTCGAAAAGGATAATGCTACCAAGAGCAAGAGCGAACGGCCGCCAACGTTTTTATTATTTTTTTTTTATGGAAAACTCTATTTCTAACAGGCAAACGCGAACAATGCAATGTTGAGAGAGCCCACTGTGGTGAGATCGTATACTTTCGCGAAACAGAAACACAAGACAAACGTAATAGCGTGCTACAGAATGGAGCACCATACTCAGGCCTACAACACACACACACACAGTTTATGCTAGCATCAGGGAGAGATTCAGGACGTTGTCTATTTTTGGATGATGGTTTGTTTATTTTTTTTATTAACTCCCTTGCAACTCTTGACGAAGATCTAATGTCTAATCAGGGAAAAACGTAAGTAAGGTATCGAAGCAAGAAGCGACAGCCTTGCGAGTAAGGACCCCGATCTAAGTGGCATAATAAGTAGGAAAACCACCCCATTCTGATCTCACTGTGATAAGGTTTTACTTGTGTTTGTTTTTTTTTATTCATTGCTGCTACATCAGGTTGTCGAATAATTGAGCTTATTCTTATTATTTGATGCGTTTTGATACGATCTGTACAATTTGTCTAGCTGAAATTCTATCAAATGAATTTCTATTGAATTCATCGACGACTCGCGTCGAATAGTAAGAATCAGCTCAAAACCCGGATCGTGAATTTCAAGTGCATACGATGGTGACAAATCCGCGATGGCTCATAATTAAAATTCGGTGGTTTTCTTCTGTTTTTCCTTCTCTATGTAACATCAACGACGATACGCCACCAAATGGAGGTGAAGTAACAAACTAGGAGAGTAGAAAAGCTTTATATTTTTAATTATTCGTTTAATTTCTACTCAATCAATGGTCAGTAAACATATTTGTACAGTAAAGTGTCTCATTGTCAACCATTCATTTTCTTTTTTGAACTTCCGTACCGCCGGACAGAAAATTGTACAGCTCCCCGGTGTAAGCTAGTGTCGCCAAGTAGCCACAAGAAAAAAACTGCACTTCGACCTTCACGTCCATGCAAAAACAAAAAAAACAGCAAAAACTGAATGATATTATGTACCTTTCTCGCTGCGATCTGCCAAGACAGCGGAAGCAGCTAGCGATTTGCTCCTCCATTTGATTCGATTGCAGACAATCCATCGCATTTGTTTTGCCTGCGCGATCGGTAGTTGAACGGCGTATTGTGATAATGCGAGCAGAGTGAAGGTTACGGAAAGCGAGAGCAAACTAGTCCACTGATGTAGCACGATCAGTTTCGCCAGTAAGGATTTAATGTTGGTGCATTTTTGTTTTAGAATATTTCACCACATCAAACGTTGTTTGTTCGCCGTCGGCGAATCGAATTGTCTGGTAGGAGACAGGAGACGTACGAACCATCGCTTAGAAGGAACGAGAGTATGAGAATCTAGCATATTTCCTCGACAACATCATGTGTTAAGGCTGCCAACCCGGTTGGCCGTCGGAAGCATGCATGGTGAAGCGGGAAAAGAGTTTGAAAAGAAACGAAACTACTAAAACTGCATCGATTGAGACAATTTCTGCGAGGTAAGAATATAAGCTTACGTGAAGAGAAGTTTGAAGAAAATATGACGATTTGTAAAAAAAATATAATGATCAATAAATTTTATAACGTATAGAGCATCGTGTAATGTGCGCTTTCTATGTACGCCGTGGTAAGGATGCGAGCCTAATCTTGCGCTTCTGCACAGAGGTGGAATTTGTATTGGTTGCATGAAGCTTGATGAGATACGTAAATGAAATCATACGAATCAATTTAAACTATAAACAATACCAGCACGTCGGAATAAATTCGGACGCGGCGCATACGGTTGGACATTGTGATTATATTTGTGCCAAAACCAAAAAAAAAGAAGGAAGAAAGAACCGCGATCACAAAAAACTACCGATCGAGAAAGAATCATATTACACACGAATCAAAAACAGAGTAAACATGAAAACCTCATGCTTATTTTATATCTTGTACAAAGAAGGCGATCGTGGAATAAGGGTGGTAATAAGCCATCGATCAAGTCCTATAGTTTTCTCCCCTGATTAATGTGCGTCTGTACATCAAATAACGCCGTTATTACATTGTCGATGTTGTGCCTTTCTGTAAAAGAAGTAAAAACACAGTACACCGAACGTGGGAAAACGCGAAAAGGGTGTCTCATTGTTGCGAAAAAGAAGCGATAGAATACTAGGTGCTACAGTGATTGGAAGCGTATCGATCAATCAAAATATGCAGCGTTTGCAGAGACACTAAATATTGTTGTACATCCAGGGAGTTGAGGAGGAGCGGATGCAGATAAAATTAAGTGTATACCGCCATGATCACGTATTAAGCGCGCAACCGGAGCGAATCGATGTATCAATTCGGCAGGATTTGTAGGAATAAAACAAACAAAATTTTATAAACACAACACCACGTTCGAATTTCTTATCTCTTTCATTCCTAAATAATCCGAAATTTAATTTAAAAAAAATCCAAACTCAAACACCGTTCTACATCTAAAATGGTAAACGGACGACCAGGTATTTAAAAGTGGAAGAATTCTACCCTTGATTTTTTTTCCTAAGTAAGCGATCTCGTTTGGTATGCTGCTGCGGGTAATAGTTTTGTCAACGTACCCATAAAAAGTGCCAATAATCTAGATTTTGAAAATTCTAAAAATGGCAGAATCATCGATTGTTTAAGCAACTCCGATAAAACGGAGCATCGAAGTGTATTTTGTAGCATTTGCAGTCTGTAAAGTAAAACAGCAAGCCGAGATCGGATGGCAAGTCCTATCCTGTTTAGATAGTGTTATATTGCTGGTCGAGATTGATGTTTCCTAGGTATATACGCTGGGGTAAAAGCTATTGTTTTCTTACCTCTTTCCAAGGAAGCAGCAGACACACAGTATATTCTCGCCAATCGTGGAGTTCACGTCCGATCGAGCTCGTGTTGGAGCCACAGTTTAATTTGGCCCTCATCGCAGCGATACAGTCTCGAAGCTAGACAGTATTCAAGTATGTCTGCTCGTTTTAAACCAAAACAGGAGATCGATCCTGAAATTCCAGAGCCGATCGTGGTATTCCGGTACAGCAACTCGCCAGCCCGTAAGCATGAAGCTAGTGACGATCACCGTGTGTGCTTGTCGCTGGACTGGTCCCGCCTCCAACGGGAACATGCAGAAAACATACACTCTCCGGATGCTAACACCATAACTAGCAGCAGCGAGGATACTTCCGCCGAAGAATGCCGTTTGCAGATCGCGTGTGACAGTGAGCACAGTGAAACCATGTCGCACCAGAGCGAATGCTCCGAGTCAAGCGAAACGTTGGTTTTCCCGGACCCGACAGCAAGGCGAGCAACCATAGGTTCTTCGGAGATTCAAAACCTGGTACCACGCGCGAATGGAAAAATTTCACTACGTCGTTGGAACACAATGATCGCGTTGGAAAATTGCGAAGTTCCGCTGGTGTACCACAAGAACATGGCTCGCAAGTTTCCGGTGCCAGCACGTACACCATCGCAGGCGGAGCAACGTCGGCGAAACACGGAAGCGGCTCGGCTTAGCCGCGCAAAGACGAAGATCGCGGTAATGCTGATGGAAAAGGAACAAAAGAAGCTGGCTGAGGAAAATATTGCCAGAAAGCGTCTGACTGCTGCGAAGCTCGTTTACGCAAACGCCCTACGAACTTTAGTAGGACTACCACCCTCGGTTCAGTTGATCGACCTCAAACCGAATGGTTCTGGTAGCGAGGATTTCGAAGCCGAGTGAAATGTTGCATGTCACGTTTCATAAACCGTTAATTTGGTTTAGAGTACACAACTAAATACTCTAGTAGGAGTAAATATATGGTAATAATAAATAAAATAAAACAATTACTCGTTTGTAGCGATTTCAATCCATTTTAAACATAAACAGCACACACACAAATTTTCGTTGGTTGGGTATGTGCATGGTTGGTATGTGTATATTTGTTATAGACCATTTATCAGGTTTATGTCCGTTAATACTGTGCATTAATTAATTGTAACTTCAGCTTTTGCTGCAATTTTATGATATTATTGAAAACCGGTGCTTAACCGTCACCCGTTCAACCGCCTACCCGGGTAGTTTTTGGAGTTTTGTTTTGTTCTAACTTTTGATTGGATTGACGTATCGGCATGAAATTTTTAGAATACCTAGAAAAATTCATTTTCGATCGTTTTGCTGAAGAAAAAAAATTTTCCAAGGAATTGAAATAATTTTTATTTGCGGTTTTTGGTTGATACCCCTCAAACGTTCAACCGGACTACCCGGGTAGTCCATACATTTTGTATGGGAGACTCCGTTTTGCTGTACTTAAGACTTAATAACTTTTTATCTAGATGTCGGATCGATTTGAAATTTTCAGTGAAGATACTTGAGGGTGTTTCCCAAAATATTGTGTAGTTTTTATAATTTTAAAAATTCATTAAGTATGTTAATTTGAGGTTCCAAAAAATTTCACCATTCACATCTACAACCATTTATCTGTGTAGTTCATATAATTTACATAGAAGTTTGCTTTTTCTGTATTTTAGTACTGATATATTTGCTCGTAGATACTTAACTACTTGAAATGTTTTGGAAAATTGCATAAAATATTGTAAAAATTAATAAACTCTCAGTCGCTTCATGCTATCTTCATGCTTCAACTGGGAACAAAGTATTGTCCGTTATTTAATTCTTTTTTCGTCAGAAATGCTGTTCCTAGTAATTCTTCTATAAGTCTGTTCGGTTTTATCTATTCAAAGAATTGAGTTTTTCCATAACGCTCACTATTACTTAACTTTTGTTGTACTTTGAATCACACACATAGTCGACTAGAAACGGATTAATAAACGTGTTTGTGGCGCACATTTTCTGAACAAAATGATGTATAGCATACTTGTGTTTAATATTAGACTAAGATTTTAATGCCTAAACGTAAGGCATAAATGTTTAAATTATCGAATTCGTGTTTTCGAATGAAACAATCCTACTTGAACATTTCTAAAACATGTTTAAAAAAATTTAATAAATTTCTGAAAATTTCAAGTAATTAAGATTCAATGATCAAAGATACGTATACTGAAATACATAAAATGCAAACTCTTATCTAAAATGTTGAAGCTACACAGGTTTCGGTCATAGATGTGAATGGTGAAATTTTTTGGAACCTCAAATTAACATACTTAATGAATTTTTAAAATTATAAAAACTACACAACATTGTGGGAAACACTTTCAAGTATCTTCACTGAAAATTTCAAATCGATCCGACGTCTAGATAAAAAGTTATTAAGTCTTAAGTACAGCAAAACGGAGTCTCCCATACAAAATGTATGGACTACCCGGGTAGTCCGGTTGAACGTTTACGTATGTAGGTTTGGTTGAACGGGTGACGGTTAACTGAAGCGCATTTTCAACTCTACTAATGCGTTACGTTTGTCCACGGTATATACAACCCACACGACAAGAACAATCATGTGTTCACCTTGCTTGTCGGAATGGCGTTATCTCTTGACATTAGCTGTCAAAGGATGTAACTCTTCGTAACTGCCCAAATTTCTGGTGTTGGGAAAATCAATTCCCGGTTGGGATTCCAATCTTTGGAGATCCAGATCTCCGAATCCGAATCCCAATCAATCGTATCATACATGCACATCTAACATGCCAATTTTTCATATGATTTGTTTCAACTCACCTCGTGTCTAGATCGAGTTACAGGCTGGCCCCGGTTTTCGTCAGCCTCGGTTCTCGTCGTTTGACAAATCGTTCGAAGCGGGTTTATAGTAGCGTGCTTTGTTCTTTACTCATATGATTCATTGCATTTTGTATGACAGAAGATCCGAACATGGACTCATAAACGAGTAGTGCAGGTTTTCTGCTTCAGACTACTTTGCACAATAAAAAATATCTTCCAATTGAAGCACTGAATGTATTATTGTAAACCTAAACGGCATTGTTTGATGGACATTGATTTGATGATTAAATACACAAACTTTGTTATAGTTTCTAGAACACCTTCATATTAATCACTAAAAATTCAGATGAGAATAATGTACACATCCAACTTTTGTTTTGTGTCTTTCAAGTCTTGAGTAGGTATTATAAACGTAAGAACTGTAGTCCGCTAGCCTTGGTTTTCGTCGCTGTCAAAGTCCCGTTTGGTGGCGAAAACCGGGGCCAGCCTGTATATCACATTCAAATAGATTGCGATATAGTCTGAACCGAATCAAATCGAGTCCCAAACAAATCAAATCTGATACGAATCACAAACAAATCAAATCTGATTCGAATCCCAATCTTATCAAATTAGTGGAATCCGTCAAATGGGATAAATCTTTGGAACCCGAGTCTTTTTAATCCGTCAAGGGGTCGAATCTTCGAATCTTCTGAATCCCGATTCTGCCAACACTACAAATTTCCCTCATCATCCAGTGCGAAAAGAGTGGTGGTTTGGTGCAATTAAAGTTAAAATAGCGAGCAAAATGGCTGGAAAATCTAGTGAAGAAGTCGAGGTAATTGATCCTTGGGGTGTTTGGTCCCGATTAGCTGTGTGGTTTGTTTCGTTTGATGCATTTTGTGTACGTGTAGCGCCGTAGATAACCTTCTAATTGGCAAAGTACAGCGAGCTAGTGCCGACGAGGGACCAGTCAGTGCCTTTGCATAATGTAACATGGCTAAAACTCCATATTGAATCCTCGTGCACAATTCTGCTGTCCGGTCTGCTACAGGTGGTACATGTTGGAAGATCTGCAGAAAAGAGTTCAAAGTGCACGGGCTGATGATTTAAGAACGTGTGTAGCTCAAAGAAAAAAGCGCGAAAAGAAATGCCTCGATGCTCTCAATACATGAAATACCAAATATGGAGCATATATTGAGAAAATCGGACAGCCTTGACGGCGTTGTGAACCAGCGCCAGTTGTTATCAGTGTCGGCTGATTTGTCGGGCGCGTGACGCGGTCTTGATGGTTCCCTGCGTTCCGGGACTTCCCCGATGCATTTTTTGAGGTTATAGCTTGCAGCAGTTACTGCGCCCCTTGACAAGTCATCCGGATTGCAGCGGAATGGAAATGGAACATACAGAACTGAAAGGGAAAAAGAGAAGGTCGACTGACACTTTCCCTTTTTTTCTCTATGCAATTCACGTGGATACGTGCGGGTATGAAATAAACCGAGCGGCAGCGAGTATATTTTTTAGATTATTCGTAACATTGCAGTTTCCATGGTAGTTAGTAGAATAGAACGAAGGATAATGATCTAGCAACCTACTTACACCCGAGACTTCGTTGGTAATTGTCAGTTGAGAGCAATCAGTTAAGGTTTCATCTCGAACAAAGTTGCACGAAACAACGCAAGAATGCTGGAGATACCTTTGAACTTCGATTTTTACCCATACCGCCATCGCTGCCATTTCGTAATAGCAAAAATTCTCTACCAAGTCGAATAATCGAGTAATATGGTAATACAACTTTTCTTCATCTTCTCCATGCAGCAGCAAAGCTCAGAGAGCTCGGAGCAGAGCAGTAGTCAGAACCAGATCCAAACGCTTACAGAGCAACCGGGTGCTGCAGCCGAAACGATCGATCCGGAAAACCTCATTAAGCACCCGCTGCAACACACCTGGACACTGTGGTACCTAGAACTGGACCGTTCGAAGTCATGGGCCGAGTCGATGAACGAAGTAGCGAGTTTCTCCACCGTCGAGGACTTCTGGAGCCTGTACAATCACATCCGTGGACCGTCCGAGATCAAAGTAGGCACAGATTACATGCTGTTCAAGTCGCACATCCGCCCGATGTGGGAAGATGAGGCAAACAATCGCGGTGGCCGATGGACGGTCAACATGAACAAGCATCTTTCGGACAAGTATTGGTTGGACACGGTAGGTCCATGCTTTCCAAATCACTGGAGGTAGTTTCCAGCATTACATATTTATATTTTTTTCCATTTGATTCATTTATCTAGGCCTTGTGTCTCATTGGAGAAAGTTTCGAACACTCGGACGACATCTGTGGCGCAATTGTAAATGTTCGCCAAAAGATCGATAAAATTTGTGAGTCTGCGTGCGGCGTCGGAAGTGGTTCAAATTTTATTTACATTTCTTTTTTAATCCTCGTAGCTATCTGGACTGCTAACTTTCAGAACCGAGAGGCGGTGATGGACATCGGACGCACCTACAAGGAACGGTTAGGTCTTCGTGCACAGATCTATTATCAGAACCACAAGGACACTATGATCAAATCGGGCTCGTCCACAAAGGCAACTTACTCTGTCTAATAGAGAATGCGTAGCTTATCATATTGTACCATTATACACCAGGTGTGTGAACGTGAATGAGGATATGCCCCTATAGGATGATGAAATAGGAGATGTATGAGGATGTGGTGACACTGTGAAAAACCACAGTGTAGTAAGGAAACGATTTTTTTATGAACTAGGATAACGTTAGCTAGCATCGGCATGCGAATTGAAAAAGAATTTACTATTCAAATGATCACAGATGGTGAGCAGGAGATTGGTCGAAAGAAGACCGCGGGATGGAATTCGAATTCACGAGAGATGGAACGAACGAACTATTGGCTGTATAACATGTCTTTAGGGTTAGCTCGCGAGAAAACAAGATTTCGACTTTTCCACTCAGAGTGGGGTCATTCGAAGTTACACATTTACACGTGTCAGATTAGTACCACCCAATCGACTAAAAACCGCCTGTGTTCAATCAGCAAATATCTGCCCCGTCTCCAATTAATTGGTTCTTTGCCGTTTCTGCTTGGTTGAGCAGTTCTGATACTTTCGATCTTATGGATAGCAGTGTAGGATGCACGTGGGTTGCGTAGCAACGGTTCTTTTTTGCCGTGGAATGCCCCATCACGATTGAAATGCTCATTACAAACTGCTTCGCTTGGTTTGCGTAGGTTAAAGGATTTTGGTTGAATATTGTAAAACAGCATCAACAAAGTTCTCCTTGGTTGTCGTTGTGGTGCTTTGCTTGTGGGAAGGAAACGTACTAGACGGTGAATTGCACGCATCGATTAGAGAGTAGGGCAAAGCACAGCACTTTCGCCCGTATACACGCTTCCTTGCACACGTGTAATGAGTTTTGCGCTGGATCGTATTGATATCTAGGGCATACCAGGGAATGGATTTGTGCGCTCTTTATATGACCACATGTATAATGGAATTATCTACTAATTATGGCTACCTTTTATGCATACATTGATTATAAACCTCCCCCATATACATAAATAGAAACGGCTGCTGTTGCTGATTGATTAATTTGTAATACCAACTATATTACTTTTTTATGTTAATGCAAATTGTATCGTAAATTATTCAGTAAAAAAAATCGTTACAGAAATAAAGAACTTGAAATAAATATCCTTGGTAGTGTTATTTGTTTGTTTTGCATCCAATTATTTGTCCCTTAATAACTAATCAGTTAAAAGAACAAAGAAAGTTGTAATAAATGTTTTGCCATTCTTTGTTTTAATGAGTGTTTGGTGAGTTAAACTTTAATGTCATATTTGAAAGGAAATATTGTATGCTGATTGCGTACTATCACCGAAATAATCAAGGAATTTACTGTTTTGTAGATAAATATCGTTGCTCATAAAAGATAGCAGTATATATTTCTCAAATCATAATTTCTCCCTTCCTCATGTGATACTCTGAGAAATTATTGCTTATATCCCTGACGCGTGTGAGTAGATTTGTAATAAAAACTTAACTAATGTAAGACTTTGCTCGAATGATGATGGCACTTTAAACATCAAGCATATTTTCCACCTTTCGTTTCAAATCCTTTCTCCGGATGTTTTCCAAAGCTTTCGTTAAGGTAGAAATAAATTGTTCCCCAGAACTTTCGCCCAATTTTTGCTCCACACCTATTAGCATCTCGTATATTCGACTCTTTAAATCGTTTCTATGACGCTCGTTGATTTCATCTAACTCAGCTTCCGCGATGTTAAGGTATCTGCCGAAGACCCTCCATTCTTTTCCGACTTGATTCTGTAGTAAACTGTATATAGCTTCTCGCTGCTGGAGGTACTTTCCATGAAATGCGGAAACGGTGCTTTGTTCTGCTAACTTTATCTTTTCCACCTCTTTTTCGAGCAACGATCTACGATCACGTTGACGGAGATCTGTAGAAAGTATTAGAGAAAGGTTATTATTTTAATGTAGATTATGAAAGTAGTGAAACCAACCTTCCAGATAGAATCTCCTTATTGCTGGATAGTGTGAGCTGATTGTTTGCCGGTACAACTTGACAGCCTTTGCAATATCATCCGAACTTAGTACCAGCTCGAGCCGCTCTATGACCTCCGGTTTCAGGAGACTGAGAAGATTTCGCTGCTCCAACAACTGCAGAAGATCCTCGAAACTAGCCACCCTACTCAGTTTCCTTCTCGAGTGGACATCCTCCCAGATGAGCTGTTTGCACCGTTCCAAGCGCTCGGGGCTGGTGCATGCATTCTGTGCCAACAGTTTTAAGTTCAAATAGTCCTTGCACAACTGTTCGTACAAAACACGATCCTGAACGAATATTTCCATCGGAAATTGTTGTGGGTGATACGCGGGCGGAAAAGAAAACAGCTTTTCGGAAAGAACTGCCAAATACATTTGCGCGCCTGTCACGAGACGTCGCGTTTATACTGCCGTGTTTGCATAAGGTTGTTCGTGATAGATGTTTTGTTAATCTAGGTGTATGATAGTTTTAAATATATATTTTAATATTTTCAGGTGATAGTTCTGATAATTATTCGTCCTTTAAGAACTGAATACATCGAAATCGGCGGGATATTGGACCTGGCTCGAATGCAAACAAGCGACACGAACAACAGCCCGTTTCTCGCAAGATCGCGACACGAACAGAAAACCGTAATGGTAGTGGGGATGGAAGTTCGTAGTTCAAAACAAAAACAATGTACTTTTCTGCCCCGACTGAAGTACAGTCTTCGTCAAGTGGCTGAGCAGTCGAGAACACGTAGCGGTCGTTGGTGGACTGCCAAGCGCTTGTTATATCGAGTCTTCGGCGCACTCATCAGCTGAGCAATAACTGAGTAAATTAACCGTTCGCGAAGCCCGTGTCGGTTTTTGATAACCGACCGTCAGAGTGTAATGATAAGGCGGAGATAATAAAATCGGTGTTGCTTTTGAGCAAACAAGCAGCTTTCGCGGACGGTGATGTCGTGGGAAAAATCTGCTTGTGAAAGTTTGATGAAGCTCCTCAAACAAGAACCAATCTGTAACAACATACACTGAGCCTAAAGTGTGCCTGAGGGAAGAATGGTGATTACGTTTCGCTCGCTCTGTGAGTTAGGAAACTAAATTAAACAGAAAGCCAACATCCAAGCAACCACTCTGTGACGCTACTATGGCGTCGACCATATTGAAAGTTTTCCCAACGCAGTGAGAAGAGAGCACGAGTGTAAAATTTTGCGCACATTGTTGTGCCAGACGGCATCCGCATCCGCTGCCACCGCGTTGTGTGTTCCTGGCGAAAAGGTGGAAACGTGTACATTTTCGGGCCCGTTCTACGACCCGGGGTCCCAAACAACACCCTCAAATTGAGCTGGAAAAAGTGTGTGCATGCGTACGGCGAGCAGCGTTTGGAAGGTCGCCGTCATATTGCGCTCGGAAACCCCGATATGCAATGTGTCCGTGTATCAACAACCACCCGCACGGTAATCGATCGCAGCAGCCGTGACACACCAAGTGGGGTTCTCTTTCGTCACGGCGGAAGTGCGTTTAGTTCGCATCAAGTTGGCAGGTTGCTCATGCCATATGCATCGTCTTTACCAGCATCATCAACGTCGTTGCCTACGTAGTCGAGAGAAACGGTGAGGAGATGTGGAACTGAGTAGCATCGCAGATGAACCGCGCACGGTAGAATGTAAATATTTTCATCCCATCGCGTCCCGATGTACGGTCGGTTCGATGTATGGCTGCTGTTTTATGTAATCGTACAGGCAAATCCGTAGCGCCCTAGGTGAAGTGAAAGAAGTGTCCCCATTGTGCTGCGAAAGTACCCAAATGGAAAAACATTTTCCATCGGTGCATTGTGTGTGCGTACGTTGTGCGTGGGTGTGTGTATGTGCATTGTGGTGCTTCTGGATTTCCATCGTTTTGTCCGGGGAATATCGCACTTTCCGGGATTCCATCCGTTGTGGTTTTGAATTACCCTTCGCGCATGGGGGCGGCAGGTTTTGAATTGAATCAGAACCCGAATACGGAAAGCTCCCCTTCCCGTGTGCATGGCAGGCGTCGATTGTTATCACCTGCCGGTATGCGTGTTTGCTTTTTCAGGTGCGGTCGTGTTAATCCTATTTATCCAATTTTGTTTCCTTTTTTTAAGTGCTTTAGAAAAAGTGTAGCTGGTGATTAGATTCTAACAAACATCGTTCAATAAGAAAAGGAATAAAACCCAACATCAACAACCAAACGTCAAATGAGTGTGTTCTAAATATACACAATTTCAACCGTATCGTGTATCGAAGCGAAGCGGAAAGGTCATCGAATGTGGATACAGTGAAACTAGAATCGAGAGAAGCAGCAAAGAAAGATCCGGCCCGTGTGTTGTTTGCGTGTATGTGCAGGGAAATTTCGTGACCTAGCGGGTTGCCCCCTCATCGTGTACACGCACCCCAAAGGGGGCTGGCCGGTGCCATAGATAATTGGCCATGGTCAGCGGTTGAAGCGCGGATTGAAGGCCATTAACGCCCGACGCCGCAAATGCTGTTGGAGCAGTGAAAAGCAGCAATTTTGGTCGAGAAAAACGCACCATCCCACGCACCGAAAGGAAACGACTGGTGAAAGGGCCACTAGTGAGGAGCACTCCAGCGCAAAGCAAAGCGGACGCCCCATCGAATACGCGAATCCGGACCGGAACAAGATGTCGATATCGAATGGGAAAACGTCGTCCGATATCGAGAATGTGGACTGGAACTCGTCCGGGATGCTAACGCACACCAGGTAAGGGAATGTGGGGTGGATTAAACCTACCCTGTTTGCGCGTCTCCGTGCGTCTGTTGGAACGGGCAGGTATTAGATCGCGGGAGAGAAGCCCGTCCGGTCCATCCGGGAACCGGTTCCCGAGGGTTGCGCTGACTGGATTTTACTTTTTTTTTGCGACTCTACTAGTTTCATAGCTTGGCGATAAAGTGTATCTCCATCGTAGCAGGCGTTTCCCCCTTTTTTTTGTTCCATCTTCTTCGCTCTGCCATTTCAAAGGTTGCTCTGACTTCCGCTATTACCGCTGCTGTCCGGTTTTAATGTCGCATCGGGACGATCGGGGAACCTGTTTCCTCGACACCTTTGGCTGGCTGCGTTTTCTACGGCATATCTTCTTCCACACCGGGGCCATTAGGGAAGAGATTAGAGAAGAATTTTCTGTCCCTGAAATGTTCCTGTCCGGGGCATTGTCAGCGTGGAAGCGGTGTTTCATGGTAAATAACAAAAAAGGTTTAACGCTCGTTCGCAATAGTTCCGGAATAGTTAACATTTCAAAAGACAATGCCATTGCTGTATGCCATGAAATTCCTCCCATGAAGGCAGTTGTAAATACAGCACAACTAATGGAGATTTTTTAACGTTCAAGGTGAAGTACGAATATTTCTATTCAGTGACCCCTGCTGACGAATACTTATTTCTTTTTAATGTATCTTACAGAACTGTTTCATGGACATGTATTTATGAATGTGATGTGTTCTGGACAGGCTGTGTCATCAAACACGTATTTTTCAGTGTAATTCAGCTGATCTCAGTTGTCAATTCTTTTATTTTTAAACTTAGGTTGTAGTCCCGTTGAGACTACTTAATTAATTCTTGGCTCTAGCCTAAGCCTCTTTAGCTTTTATTTCTTCGAACATTTGCAACATCCGTTAAATGAAACCATCATTGTACTCAACACACGCGACAACTCTCAGGTCCATGACTAGACCGCGACGCAAAAGCCCAGTCAAGAGGCCAGTTTCTCTGCTAAAGGTGATAATTGTTGCTTCTTAATTAGTTTGACTTCTGTCCGACGCAAGCATCACTGCCCAAGTACCACCACCTACTTACCTGCCTAAACTGGCCGAAGGATGCAACTTTCTCCACGATAAGTGCGGTGTCGCATCAGAAAATGCCTCCTAAACAACTAATGTTTTGGACTCAATAAGAAAGATATGTTTAAGATAATTTGTTTCAGTTTGGTTGAATTACGATAACTTTTCGCTGGCATTTGAGGCATCCAGCTTCTCAGTCTGTCGTATGTAACAGCCATCATTGGTCATTGGCTGATTTTATGTGCATTGCAAATATCCACCACGGTTACGTAAAACTTTATCTTAAATCTAGAAAGTATCCTCCGAAAGTATGCGACATCAAACAAAGGACTAGTTTCACATTTGCTTCATTGTGATCTGCTTCTCTAGCATTTTGTAACCTCACCTAATCTCCTGTGGAAGTTTCCTTCCGCTTTATATAACGTCGTTAAATCGTGATTCTTTGGTTGTTTCCTTGGAAGAAAGCGAATTTGAACACGTGGGTGAATTTGGTCGAAACAAAACCAATTTGACAAAGCTGCTTAAGGACTTCAGTGCAGTTCGGAGAAAGTATACTCTAACTAGTACGAGGGTTGCCTTTTAAGTTTCGGGATTTGAAAAAACTGGTGATGCAATCTACCAACTAACAATTTTATCGTAAAGTTTGGCGTTTTTGAAGTTATACGTACTCAGAACGTTTTGACATACGAGCGCTATTTGCGTTGTTAAAAAAATGTTAAAAGTGTCAATGTCCGCCAAAATGTGGAATTGGGTCGTGGACATTTTCGGGCAATTATTTTTTGCAACTTTCGACGTGAATTGACACAGCAGTTGTGCATGAATGAACTTAATTCAACTTTTGACGATGAAGCTCCATCAATGATCAGTATTTATTGATGATTTGGAGAATTAAATCGTGATCGGAGTTCACTCCAAGATGATTTTCGTGAAGGTCGTCCAAAATCAGTTGTTGTTCTAAAAAACATTGATGCTATGCGTGAACGGATATTGCAAGATCGTCATGTGACTTTTTGTGAGATAGAGACAACCTTAGGTATTACTGGGACCAGCATATACTTAATATTGCATGAACATTTAACTGTTAAAAAAATTTGCTCGTGTTGGATTCCACACAATTTGTCAATCTCTCAAAAAAAGACTCGTGTCGAGTGGTTGGAAGAAATGCTCGAAAAATACTATTGAGGTGCTTCAAAACTCGTCTTTAATATCGTGACAGGTGATGAGTTGTGGATTTACGTGAATGAGCCCGAAACTAAACTGCAATCGGCTATACACTGGGCCCAAAGTTAATCCGGACGCTCAAAAAATGAGCATGCGTCCGACTTTGTGGTCGATTTTAGAGTACTTAGAATTGATAACAATGATTTTTGTTCATTGCATCTTCTTGGTGCACCTTCCTACGAAGTACGTGCAAAAAGAACGGTGAAAAAAATCGTACCCAAGCGGTGCAATAAACAATAGAGTGGAAAAAGTCAGAATTTTGATGGCCAATCGCAAAGTCGGACAGTTATATTTCATCGTACGTTTGTTAGCTAAAGTGGTGTGTAAGTTAGTTTCGACACTTTATATTTGTTATTATCGATGCAGACGGCTCTTGGGCATCGTTAGCAGCACTCGGATGATTCGATTTATTATTTTACTGAAGTTTTTATTGAAATATTCGTCACACTACTTTGTTGGAACGAAACATCATCATTTACCCATCATAACGATTGAAAAAGTTTTTAAAAACATATGAAATTAGACTTACATTAGCAAACTAACAATTTCAGACATCATTAAAAAGTATAAAACTTCAAAAAGTATCGTAAAATCACCAAAGAACTGCTTTTTGCAGCACACATTTCGGGAAAGGGAAGGTAGAATGATTCGATAAACCATTTAATGTAACCCATTTACTATTGCTCGTCTACTAATTCTCATCTACTACCCCTAATATTATGTAATTTTCCAACTCCTTTAGCCAACATGCTCTGTCATATTATTAAGGAACCTTCAACAACTCGGACAGTTTTGGTTAAACACTTTCCCTCGAACGCACCATATGTATCGCCATCTATCTGAGAAAAAATTGCTAATTTTTGTGTCAACTGTAAACAGGACTTGCACAAAATATCATGATTGTTTAATTTTAACTATCTTTTCGACGTAGAATGATATAATTTGTTCCTCAAATTATTATATTAAATGACATCAGCTCTGACACATCAGTTGTCAATTTTTCTCCGATATTAATGATTTCTTTCCTGGGGTTCTGGCATGCAGCCCATTCCAGTGTAAATAGTTCCTAATAGTTAGAGCACTTAACAAACACTTTTAGTAAAGTTTCTTTTAGATCTACGGGAGTAGTAAAAGGGTTGAATCGATTGGTTCTTCCTCCCCTTTCCCGAATTGTGTGCTGCAAAGAGCAGTTCTTTGGTGATTTTACAATACTTTTTGATGTTATATACTTTTTAATGATGTCTGAATCTGTTAGTTTGCTAATGTTAGTCTAATTTCATATGTTTTGAAATCTTTTTCCATCGTTATAATGGATAAATGATGATAGTTCGTTCCAACAAAGTAGTGTGACGCATATTTCAATAAAAACTTCAGTAAAATAATAAATCGAATCATCCGAGTGCTTCTAACGATGCCCAAGAGCCGTCTGCATCGATAATAACAAATATAAAGTGTCGAAACTAACTTACACACCACTTTAGCTAACAAAAGTACGATGAAATATAACTGTCCGACTTTGCGATTGGCCGTCAAAATTCTGACTTTTTCCACTCTATTGTTTATTGCGCCGCTTGGGTACGATTTTTTTCACCGTTCTTTTAGGAAGAAGGTGCACCCAGAAGATGCAATGAACAAAAATCATTGTTATCAATTCTAAGTACTCTAAAATCGACCACAAAGTCGGACGCATGGTCATTTTTTGAGCGTCCGGATTAACTTTGGGCCCAGTGTATGTGGTGTTTCAAGATGAGCCGAATCCAACCAAAGTTGTTCACGCGCGAAGCACTTCGAAGCAAATGGTCGCATGTTTTTTTCGGAAAAACTGGATATATCGCAACCAAACCTCTAGAACAACGCAGAACAGTCTATTCTGAGTAGTACACAACAATTTGTTTGCCAGTTGTCTTCCAAGAAATCAAGAAATTCAACCGCCGTCGACGGATCACCCGTCACCACGACAATGCGAGCTCTCACACATCGGCTCAAAAACTGCAGTTTTGAGTACTCAAAACATCGATTTGATGAGTTATCCGCCATATAGTCCTAGATCTAGCACCAAATAACTTCTTTAAATTCCCGTACGTAAAAAATAAACTTAGAGGTCAACGATTTTCAACACCTGAAGAAGCGAAGATCTCTCAAAAAAGACTCGTGTTGATTGAAACTTTAAACATTTTTGTAACAACACAAATAGCGTTCGTATGTCAAAACGTTCTAAGAACGGATAACCTCAAAAAAGTCAAACTTTACGATAAAATTGTTAGTTGGTAGATTGCATCACTAGTTTTTCCATATCCCGAAACTTAAAAGGCAACCCTCGTATTACAAAGTCAAATAGAAAGGAAATGGTGCAACTATGGGGATTCGTCGGTGGAGAATGATACAACGACAAACGCCCTTATCCCCTTCGAGTGCGGTCTGTTCCTATTTCCAGTTGACCGAGTTTCTGTTGGTGAGCTTTCCTCCCGATCGAACGTTGCTTCCGGCTTTCTCGGTGCAATCGATCTGCTTCGAACGATCGTCGGCCAAAGTCGTTCCCGCGGAAAGGGTTACTCATGCGGAAGTGAGCATGTCAAGGTTCGCGACTAACTGAAACCGGCGTAAAGTGGTACACCCCTCGGAACTGGGGAGGGGAAGGAAACGGGGCACCAGATGCTGCGGGAACGTGCCCGATGCAATATTAAATTACCTCGTGCTCGTGGCATAAAATTCTCAATCCACCGGGAGGGCAACACGGCACGTGCACTAAGCGCACAAACCCGCCCCAAACCAACAACAAAGCCGCCCTCTCTGGTCGAATGCTGGAGTCATCCAACCGAAGGGAGATGCCGTAGATGTACTGTAATGCTGTTCCGTGTTTACCCCAGCACAACATACCCTCACCCCTCGTGTCCGGACCCGCGGTCTGCGTGTGTCTATGTTATCAGTGCAAACAGGTAAACACAACGCAATCGGGCTCCGTTTTATCTTTCAAGCTTTTCGTAAACCCGTGGTGGCCACGGTGGAACACCGGTAGCGACATCGGATAAGCATCCATATCCCCCCGCTTTATGCCTACCCAAATGTTGTCGGAGATTAACGACATGATATGCACGCTGGTCGGGAGAGTCCACGGGCGGTGTGGTGACTACGCGGTAGCTGCATCTCTGGGCTTGGTCAAAGATAAACAGAAGAATCTCGGTGGGCTAACCGCGGGACGATTTCATGTGGTCCGCGTGGTATTTAGATTTGCGTTTAATTTATTCCCGGGATTCCCGAGAAATTGGCAGGAGGTGCAGTCTCTGGCTGGGAGCACTGGAACTGTGACACAATTCTCCTTCCAAGAGCGACCACACCTTGGCCCCGCGTCCGAAAAAACCGAAACGGAGCTTTTCCTCGCCGTTGATAACGCAAACGACGATTGTTGTGTTCTCTTCAAGTAACCGTGGTGATTTTATCATATCAAGTTTTGTATAGTCCATTTTCTGATAAATTATCAATTAGCGAATGTGCCAAGCACCCGGAGCAACAGCGGATGGGTTTGATTTGTACCTAGCGTGGCGGAACATTGTTTCAAATGAAATTGCTACGTTTAACTCGATTGTTTCTTTTTCGCAATCCCTTTGTTTGATGGCGGAATTACGATCGTCGGGGATTTAAGTAGCGCGAGAGGGCTTGCTTGATTGTCCCGACTATGTCTAATCAAATTTACCTTCCGTTACATCGAAAGCTAAGCCGCCGGTAAATGCATGTCAGTCACCACGCAGACCTTGACAGGGACACGCCGGTCCTTAGTCTTTGGTTGCGAAAATAATGTAATCTGAGGCTTAGGCTCCCCTCACTCCACCTCTGTCTATATTTTATTCAACAGATAGACGTTCAACCAACGCCAACAACTCTCTCCAATCGTTTCCAACGTCGATGGGATGGAAGTACTGCATTGAATGGTGCAGCAAAAATTATATAATTTATTGCTAAAGTGCAGCCCTCGACGTTGTGCCCGGACGTACTCGTCTCCCATGGAGACTCCAGAATGGAGTTTGAATGTGGCTTGGTTTTGTTATTTCTTTTAGCTTTCCCCCCCTAAGCTCGATCCAGTCTCGTAAAAGCGAGGTGTTGATAAAGATGTCTGAAGAGTAGCAAACACGACAACGTCTGCGTGAATCGTCACTGACGAGGAGAATTTCTAGTACTGGCAAAGTTATTAAGCACTAAACGCTCGGGTTTTCACGTTAGCATCTAACAAATGAGCTTCAAAGGTTAAGTAGAAGCTTCACTTGCTGGATAAATCCAAGTCCGATAGCTGTGCGAACATTCTGAAAAAACGTTGGCATTAAAAAAAATTGCCAAATTTTCATCGGCTATAAGAAAAACGTTAACCAAGCTAATTAAACGAAGAAATTACAATTAGTTAGTTAATAAAATGAACTAACTAATTGTATTCAACTTGGGTATACCGAAAATGTACTTTGGAGATGCTTGAAAGTAGCTTCAAAGTACTTGGAAACATCGAAAATATACTTTGGAGATGCTTCAAATTAGCTAACTAATTGTAATGTTACATCTTTTTAGTACCTTTAAAAAATAGTCCGCCGGCCAGTAAGCGACAAAACCAATCTTGTAATGATGTTTTTTAGTTGTGAGGCATTCATGACCAAATGCTACTTCGTTTGGACTTTAAAATGTTAGGATAGGTCCTACCTTTAACTGTTGAAAAAGTTTTTTTCGATTGGTTGTAGTTGGGAGACATAAGGAGGGTTAGCAGTGTGGAGTATTTCAATTATATTTGACCCGTTCATTTCCTCCGATGATCTTAGGGCATGATTTACTGTGGTCAGGTTTCTGGATCGTACTCTTTATGATGTTTTCTTATAAAGTTGCTTAATTCCGGAAGACACTGCACACTATACACTTCTCCATACGCCGAAAGTCTTGACAGGAAGAACAGCGACTTTGTGCAAATCCTTCTCGCTGGTTTTCAGCCACGATATGGCGTCCTAAGGGAGTAAAGGGACCCCAAAACATTTTAAATATACTGTAACCAGCTCCAAAAGTAATATAAAGTACCAGGGTTTTTTTACCACTTGTCGCCGTCTGGCTTTAAATAATCTTTGGTCACGTGGTCCGCAATAAAGCTAGTTGTTTTAACACACAACCAAACGTAATGGTTTAGTGTTTTGGCCATGGCGGATTCCATTTGCATGATACACTTGAGCTTGTTCTAAATTTAACAGAAATGCTACTCTTTATTTTGCTTTCAGCTGAAAATTGCCAGCGTTTTCCGTTTTTGCATTGAAAGTCGTTAAAATTTGTCAATTTTTTTAAATGCAAATTTTAAATACTTGCGTTGGCTCATTTAGAAGAACCGTTAGAATTGTGCAAAAGCTTTTGGAATACATATTTCGGTAAGCTCGAGCAACTTATTTGCAGCACTGTATGTTTTTCACAAAATTGAAACTTGTACGCATTACTGAGTCGCTTGTGCTTATTTAACGAACTAACTAAGCATTTCGTTTGAGTCGTGAAAGAAGTTGTTTTGACACGAATTTGTTCTCATATACCAGATTTAAAAATCACCTGTTGGCTGAAGCCGTCCGTCACCACTGATAGGATTTTTATTGTTGCCTTGGATTTACGTCTCCAAAGGCGGTTTTATAAAGGTTACGTTTCGATTTCCCATTTATTGTAGAGTGCCATACGGTGAGTTGACCTCGCGCAGATTTTTTCCCATTCACTTGCCCATTCGGCCAATAATTTAGGCTTTTTCCTCTATAAATTCGACAGCTGTGGCATTGATGGTTTAATCGATCGCTCAGAGAACCAATAGAGACTAAAGGAAATCGGACTGTCCGTGTAATGTCTTCAATGGGTTATATTCTGAGTCGGTTGCAAAGTTGCAAGTTTCCAGCATTCCGGTATTAATTTTTGAATTATCGCGTTTTCCCAGGTGCAAAGAAAACTTTGAATGCATATTACCGTAATGACATTATCTTACTTTACTGAAATTGCCGGAAAGATAAATTATCCTATGCCGACACTCGTCGCCTTCTCGCCTGGTATGGAATTGCTTTCAAATTGAGCGATGATGTAAATGGGCCCGTAAACCGTGCAACACCCGGGTGCATACGAGCACTTCTCAGATCGTCGTTATCTGGCGTCTCATTAGAACCGTCGTTGACCCAATCGACGGATCGGGTGGAGCAGGTTAACGACGAGAATGGAAGTAAGAGATTGCAATCGAAACTAGTACTAATCTACGCCCATTTTTTTCCCTCCCCGGACAGCCACCAATTCCCGCTGACGTCAATGTGATGTCACCCAAGGCGGCGACAATGCGACGACGACGACGACACGATGGCCACCACCGGTCGGTTGGTGATTGCAAAATAAATCCACCTTCAAAACACCTGCCGCCCTCTGGCACAATGGTGGTGAATCGCAGTGGGTGGGTCCCCCGGTCGGATGAAGCTTGTGGAAAGTAGTGGCATATTTCGCGGCTTGCCACATTACTCCAGTCGCTTATCGTCGCTCCCGAAGATCGAGCTTAAGAAGAGGGCGTGTGATGTATTGGTCGATCGACCGACGCAGCTGGGAGGAAAAGAAGGGGTGTGTGACATCGCGACCACCGGCTGCAAACTGCACGTTTTGCGAGCGAAAAGAAACGCTACGCCTCGCCGGCCGGATCCGTAACCTTCGCCGCGCAGCAGAGCCGGTCCGAGCCGGGCGTTCGACTTTAGTCGGTCGGTTACGTAACGGATATGTACCCCTCCCCTTCAACGTGTGCCATTGGACCGGGTCGGTGAATTTCCCTGTCGCGCTTTAGTGCGCCCACACCGGGCCCGGGGAGGGCTCCGGAACGACGGAGTAAACAGATTAGCGCTGGCAGGCGAGCGCCATTTTATGCTTGAGCATGAATTGCATGCCAAAGCTGCAGGGAAAGCTAACGCCAAGTCCGGCTTAAAAGCCGATCCGATGCTGCAATAAAGGCTCGGGTGGATGGGCAAGGCTAGCTAGCAGATGAGAGTGGAGGTGTACGTACGTACAAAAGTTTACTACTACCGAAGCTAATTAGAGAAGCTTCTATTCGATCTCTTTCCATTCTATCGACGCATCGTTCTAAGACCGAAAGATGGAATATTGTTCATCGTTGCAAATAACTCATTCTTATAATGAACAACCAAGCGTTCGCATTGTAAAACAACTTTACTTAACTTTAACTGTACACCATACGATTCGGTCGGACAGTTCGGTATGTTCTTATTTGGAATGTGGAAGATTTTTGCTACAACTAAGTTTGTTCTACATTGTAAACCACGTAGGAAGCAAATATGAATGTGTTATTTGTTGAAAGGTTTCACGATAACTCCTAAGTAAACCATCAAATGTTTTAATAACTTACTACATCCTATATGGGTATGTTTATTTAAAAACATCAATCAAGTACTTGTACAATGTTGCTAGAGTCGAAGGTGTTTGCGCCGTTTGCAATTTTATCAGTTCCGTAAACATTTCATTCGTCGAAGTGTATACCAATACCAATGTTTCTGTTAGAGCTAACATGAATTTATTATATTGTTATTATTAATTTGCTTCAACCAGCCATTCTATTGCATTTTTCCTCGTTTCGATCGATAAGGCTGCGCTCAAATTAAAAATAATTATTACTTAATTCTTCTAAACAACTGGGAAATAGTAATTTGCTTTATAGCTTTGCGATTTAGATAGTCTGTACAAGCAATATGTTTGTACAATTTTGGTTTAAAAACATAGAAAGTTGAGATCTGGCGCCTCGCCCCTAGATTTTCTTTCTAGAAAATGTTTACCGATACTTGATGTAGATAGAGAAAGTATTGAAAAACGAAATTTTCATATTAAAAATGAGTATGTAACATAACTATATTATTATGGATGCCGCTGCTTTTTTTTCTGATCGCTATATATTTTTTCCATCTACGCCCTTTCACTTACAAACCAAGTGCACGGTTCAAGTACCGGATCGGTACCTCAAGCTCGAGCGGCAGGTTTCTTCGAGCCCCGAGAGATGTTGCGAAACCGGGTTGTAGGTTTTTCACCTTTTAAAGAAAAGACGAAGAGAAAAAACAAACCCTCATCCAAGGTACGCACGCGTTAAAGCGTTAATAAGGCAGCCTTCCGCTTGTAAAATATGGATCTTCCTTGGCCGGTTCACCGGGTTGCCGGTCGCACACACACACACACGCCTGAGTGGCTGCGAAAAGCTGCGGGCAAGTAATAAAAACCGAACACAATAGCTGCTACCCCACGGGGTGGTGTATCGTGGAGTCACGAAAATGTGGCCGAAAGGAAAAAAAAACGAACATTGATGAATCTCACCGCCCAAGGTCAAGGACAAGCATGGCCAAGAGTTTTTTCTTTGCGGATCCCCGCTCGCGGGACGATCAAGAAATGTTTACTTTCACCCTTACTCGCGAAATAAACCCCAGTAGTGAAGCTGGCAAGACGCTGAAGGCGGCAACGACTTGGTTTGGTGGACCGCTTTTGGATGGCTCCTCCAGTGTCAATTTTCCGCATGGAGGAGTTTTCACATGCCACCGCGAAATGCTGCAAAATGTGGTGGTTGCGGCGACTACGCTACGAGCGAGGTTGAACGTTCCTTCACCCCTTCCGTTGGTCGGACAAAAGGCGTAAGACAAACCAATAGCCACCCCTTCTCCCGCTACAGAGGGTCGTTTAATGTGATTTTTCCTTTGCAGCTCAACGGATCTTGGCGCGCGGTGTATGTTCTAGTGGACAAGTTGAGCGGGGCGCAACCTCAAAGGACAACCTTGTCGGTGGCCCAACACTGCAACTGTTGTCTTGTGACCGCCTGGTGATTGACCAAAAGGATTACGACCCTCAAGATTGCGCTCCGAGTCTTGACTGTTCGTTTGTCCGTCGAAAGGCCGGTTGTACGATGGTTTGTGCAGGAGAGGGAATGCAAACGAAAGGTCAAGTGCACAATAATAGCGTTGGACCATAAATGCACCGATGGACAAGGACATTCGGCAGCATGCACACCACCGCCTTTTGGGGTGGAATTTCCCTCTTCTTTTCCACCCAAACAGATCCGTACCATCTCGTTTACTTAGTGGTTGATTTGTTCAAATTAATCTCTTGACACCGCAGACTGTTTGGTGCCGCCATAAAATGGTTTGCCAAATGACATTGACCAGAGGAGCTAACAAATATCCACAAACTGGATGTGTTTGACAACATTTTTTTGCGCAATAAGTTAACTGTCCAACGATGCAGTTATCACTCTGGGTTCCATCGTTTGTTTGTTTGTTTGTTCGTTCGTTTATCTATTTTGCAATGCATCAGCAAGGTTAAAAGTAATTCGGTGGACTTTTGCTTTGGTTTGATGTGAAGAATAATTTGCAACATGCTGTCAAAAACACGTTAAAAGGTGGGTTAATTATCGAAATTGAAAATATAAATCTTATCCAAGGAAGGCTTCATCAGAGAAAACAAGCTAAGCACGACACTTTTCATGAGTATTAAATTCACACAAGCCGCTGTCCTATCACATGCTTATCATTTGAATGAATGCGCCAACCTAAGGGCCTCGTTTATGCGCATTTAAAATGCCCGTCAAAACAACGCTTTGTCACACATGGGAATCCACAGCCGGTGTTGCACAACCTTTCCCAAGGAAGGAGGAAGCCAGAAAAGAAAGAAACGCTCCTCCGTTATCGATTAAACGGACGTGTCACGAACCTGGTGGCGGAATCGGCGGCGGCGTGCTGCGGATCGCAACCGAGTGCCCCTTCCGGAAGCGCGTGTGGAAGGGACACCGTAGACGTAATGGGATGCGGATCGGTATTGGACCTTCTTTAAAAATTCTTCTCACATCCAATCAACCAACAATACATCCCCCCGCCGCCGCCGCCGAATGACCGGTTGACCGTGAAGGGGTTGCGTTGCGGTTCCGGAAGCCCCGGTAGCGATCAGTCGAACCTCCTGGGTGGGTGGTGGGATGCGTTGCATTGGGGATTGGAAAAGCTGAAGGCTAGATATATTGATCCGCAGCAGAGGGGGGAAAGGTAGGGTTGGAGTATTTTATTGTGTTTAAATTTTTCCCATATCTTTTCTTTCGCTCGTCAAGTCGCTGGAATTTTAAAAGAAAAACTACAGTCAGGTTATGACGTTACGACGTGGGGTTTCTTTTGGCAACAAACAAACATAAATTCAAATATGTAGTCCTAATGCTCCCACTTCAACCCTGTCGCATGCATGGAAATGCGATAACTACCGGGTGTGTACCGTTTATGATTTAAAACTGTTTTCCATGGAACAGGTAAAACTTTCCCCACTTTGGGTGGATGGTTAACGAATTTTCACGGGGTGTCGGAAAGCGACACATAAATCTAGCTTAATTTGTACTCCGTCTATCCTCCCACATACACACACACACATACAGAAATTTTCCTCCCGCAATCGGGAGAAAGGTTTCACACCCTTCCCGTAATGTCCTGCAGCGTTTTCACACATTCCTCTCGCCCGGAGTTGGGGTTTTCATCGAGAGGAGGACCGTGCGTCATATGACCTCGTTCGGTCGGTTGTTTCCAGGCCGGGAAATAGATTGTGATGTCGCACATGTTTCAGTTTTGCTTTTAGTTTTCCCCTATTTTATGAAACAATCGGTTTTGTACATTAAATTGTTTCAAACTATTTTAATTTTTCTCTTTCGCGCTGGACCTTTGCCGAGTTGATCATAAAGATTTCAACAAAATACGTTTTATTAATGTAATAATGTAGTCATATGCTATTCACTAAAAGATATTAAAAGGAAACAATATCTGAAGTGGAACGATTCCACGGTTGACGAAAGCCCGAGAGTATGGTCTGGGGGGCAGCTGGGGATGTGTTGATAAGTTGATTAGAATTACGCGCGGCACCAAAACCGCCACCGGCGCGCTTTCCATCCGCAGCCGGGAAAGCTTATTTATGTTTCAAAGGTTAATGTATTGACATTGGCCAGTGACACGCGCGCACTTGATGAAATGTGTCCCGAATCGTTCGGTAATCGCTCGGGCCGCGGCACACAACACCATTGGCCACCAATGATGTGGCAAGCGTGTGCACATTGCTTTCCCCTCCGCGCGCCCACTCGGGGGAAAAAGAAACCCATTCCGTGTGCCAAATGTGGCAAGGTGTCGGGATTAGGATGGCGGGGGAGATGCACCGCCAACCCCCGGGGGGAGAAAGTCGACGTTCGTCTTAGTTCAGAACGTCCCAACGTCCACGGCCGGGAGTGTAGGTTAATGATTTCACGTTTAAAAGCCGCCCCGTGTTATTGTTGCTGCTGCCGGGAAACTTTTACACCCCGCAAAGGCAAAGGGCACAAACGTGCGCGTATGTGTGTGGCGCTTGATAAGCGGTGTACGTCATCGAATTTCGATCGATTAGTTTTCCCCCCCGAAAAGAGAGGGCTTGCGGGGGGAAATGAAATTAACCTCGACGCCGCTTTTCCCAGCTGCTGCAGCACCGTCGATAATATTTCTGTAAGCGTATAATTTGGCTGGAATTTTCTGAAATAAATCATCCTTACAACCAACACAACTAACTTCACGAAATTATTCAGAGGAGCTAGTACCTCAAATCGTGTTTGAACAACTGTTTCGGTACTACTTATTCATTTCGGGACCTCCACAATTACGCCGCGAGTGTGGTCCTTGCCCTTTCAAGGGAAACCATCACGCAATTGGTGGTCCAATTTCTTTTCGGTCCTTTGATGACGTCCTTGTCAACGTCATCAATCTCAATTTCATCGTTCGTTTCATTTCACGCCGAGATTAGGTTTTTCTCAAGCTCTACACCCTTTGCTATCGAAAGTTAGTTTGGCCTTTCAAAATCTTTCATCTAGTTTCGGTATTTTACAGAAAGATTTGTTTTACTCCCATCAATGATAAACAATTTTAAATTATACTGGTTGGAAACTGTACGATATTATTCAAAGAGAAAATTAAAAAAACTTTTTCAAACAAAAACCGTTAAAAAGGGCGAAAGTGTGCCCGCTGTTCAACCAAAAGTGCGTGACTGGAAATGGTGCACACGTTATTTCGTCATACACTGTCAAATGACAATTCGCCACTGCGTGCTCGCGTGCGCGTGCGTGTGTGTGCGGTAGACCCTTTCAGAAAAGGGCCTACTACGCATAAGTCAGTTGCAAATCGACGCTAACCCCAAATATTGGTCGTTCACTTTTTTCTACAAGTTTTTGGAAGTATTCTGTTGGAAAATGGAGGAAGAGGATCAGTGGTACAATCTGAAGTGTTCTTGTCAACCCTGGAAAGAGGCGCGTTGCGAGAATAGACACTGCTTTGCCAAAACCATACTGTTCGAGGATGAATACTGTTGGGGACCGGAAGCCGCCATCTGCGTGAATCCCTTCGACGTGCAACCAACACCCAAGGGTCGGCCACAGCCTTTATTCGTCAAGCCGATGCAGCCGATGGAGAAACGGGGATACAAAATTGGTCCCGTAATGAATGTGCAGCAGATCAATGTTGAAGCTTCTTCGAGTGGCTCTCTAGAGCGAGAACCAACAACGCTGGATACGCTACCGCCAGCGACGCAACGTGGACGCAGACGTGGTCCCAACAGAAACGTGCCGCATGATGATCTACTAAATTGGCCTTTTTCGAGTGTCTCCATAAAGGAAGAACCAACGGCGCTGGACACGCTGCCGCCAGCGACGCAACAGTTTCGTAAACGTGTTACGAAGAAGAAAACACCGCAAGATGATCTTGAAAGCTGGAGTTGTTCAGGTGTCACCATAAAGCAAGAACCAAGAACGCAGGATATGTTTCCGCCAGTGACGGCACAGGGTCGTAAACGTGGTCCGAAGAAGAAAACACCGCAAGATGATCTTGAAAGCTGGAGTTGTTCAGGTGTCACCATAAAGCAAGAACCAAGAACGCAAGACACGTTGCTATCACCGACGCAATGGGGTCGTAAGCGTGATCCCGAGAAGAGCGTGTCGCTTGATGTTCTCCAAAGCTGGCCACGTTCGAGTGTTACCATTAAGCAAGAACCAACAACGCAGGACACGTCATCGCCGACGACGCAACACCGAGAGGACCACGCGTACCACGTGTACCACGCGCACTACGCGTACGATCTTCCGAAGAAGGAATTACCGCAAGATGATCTCCAAAGCTGGCCTTCCTCGAGTGTCTCTATAAAGGAAGAACCAACAACGCAGGACACGCTACCGCCAACGACGCTACAGGTTCGTAAACGTGGTCCGAAGAAGAAAGTACCGCAAGATGATCTCCAAAGCCTGCCTTGCTCGAGTGTCACCATAAAGGAAGAACCAACAACGCAGGACATGTTGCTATCAACGACGCTACAGGTTCGTAAACGTGGTCCGAAGAAGAAAGTACCGCAAGATGATCTCCAAAGCCTGCCTTGCTCGAGTGTCACCATAAAGGAAGAACCAACAACGCAGGACATGTTGCTATCAACGACGCTACAGGTTCGTAAACGTGGTCCGAAGAAGAAAGTACCGCAAGATGATCTCCAAAGCCTGCCTTGCTCGAGTGTCACCATAAAGGAAGAACCAACAACGCAGGACATGTTGCTATCAACGACGCTACAGGTTCGTAAACGTGGTCCGAAGAAGAAAGTACCGCAAGATGATCTCCAAAGCCTGCCTTGCTCGAGTGTCACCATAAAGGAAGAACCAACAACGCAGGACATGTTGCTATCAACGACGCTACAGGTTCGTAAACGTGGTACGAAGAAGAAAGTACAGCAAGATGATCTTCAAAGCCTGCCCTGCTCGAGTGTTTCTATAAAGGAAGAACCATCAACGCAGGACACGTTGTTATCAACGACGCTACAGGTTCGTAAACGTGGTCCGAAGAAGAAAGTACCGCAAGATGATCTCCAAAGCCTGCCCTGCTCGAATGTCACCATCAAGGAAGAACCGACAACGCAGGACACGTTGCTATCAACGACGCTACAGGTTCGTAAACGTGGCCCGAATAGGAAAGTACCGCAAGATGATCTTCAAAGCTGGACTTGTTCGAGTGTCTCCATAAAGCAAGAAACATCAACGCAGGATACGCTACCGCCAACGACGCGACGTGGACGCAAACGTGGTCCCAACAAGAACGTGCCACAAGATGATATCCAGAGCAGGAGTTGTTCGAGTGTTTCCATAAAACAAGAATCCACAACTCACGAACCAACGACGGAACGGGGATGGAGAAGTTGTCTCAAGAGGAACGTGCCGCCTGATGACCTACAAAACGGGACTTGTTCGAGTGTCTCCATTAGGAAAGAACCATTAACACAGGAGATGCTTTCGCCAACAACGCAACGGGGTCGCAGCCGTGGTCCCAGGAAACAAGTACCAAATCATGATCTTCACAGCAGGCCTTGTTCGAGTGTCTCTGTAAAGCAAGAACCACTGACACTGGAAAAAATGACTTCCGTGACACAATATGATGCACTTCCAACATGGATTAGCTCCGACATCTCCCGAATACCAGAGCAGTTTTCACACAGATCGCCAGCGACGCAACAGAGCTCTTCGAGCAATGTTATACGGGATAGGAATCCAATGTGGTCAAGCTCGGGTGGCTCCATACTCGAGCTGGAATCGAGTCCGCCAGCGACTCCTGTTACAGATCCATGTGCTCAAAAAAGAAATGTACCACAGCACCGTTTACTGTCAATGCCATCACCGAGGACACTGTTGAAGCACCCGCGAGAACCGTTGACACAATATGCTGCTCGTCCAGCATGGATTAGCACGAACATCTCCCGAATACAAGAGCAGTTTCCACACAGATCGCCAGCGACACAACAGAGCTCTTCGAGCAATGTTCTACAGGATAGGATTGCAATGTGGTCAAGCTCGGGTGGCTCCATACTCCAGCTGGAATCGAGTCCGCCAGGGACCCCTGTTACAGATCCATGTGGTCAACAAGGAAAAGTACCACAGCACCGTTCACAGCTAATGCCATCACCGAGGACACTGTTCAAGCACCCGCGAGAGCCGTTGACATCGGAAAAAATGACTCCAATGACACAATATGCTGCTCGTCCAGCATGGATTAGCACGAACATCTCCCGAATACAAGAGCAGTTTCCACACAGATCGCCAGCGACACAACAGAGCTCTTCGAGAAATGTTCTACAGGATAGGCATATTCTAATGTGGTCAAGCTCGGGTGGCTCCACACTGCAAGAGCTGGAATCGGGTCCGTCAGGGACGGCATCCCCTGTTACAGATCCACGTGATCCTAAAAGAAGTGTGCCACAGTAGAGATTCACAGCTAATGCCACCATCGAGAACTCTGTCGAAGCACCCGCGAGACCCACGCACATATTTCTCTTAAACAGGAATCGTCGGATGGAGTCTAGGTCAATTTGCCAACTACTCTCTACGGGATGACTCCAGAAACAAGGAATTAAGCAGAATGATCAGGTTGTGTCATTCATTAAAAGTACTTATATAGTAACAAAGCTGAATTTACCTGTAACAACTGAACTCGTTACCTCATGTTGAAATCATTAATGCAAAAAGTTGGACAAAGTGTATTTTTGAGAATTGAAATAAAATAGCAGTTGACCTGCCAATGGACAGTAAAATGGCATATCGCAGGGGGTTTTCTTGTGTGAAATAGAACGAAAAAGAGGTATCGACAATCAACCCGGGTGTATTAACCGATTCTGTTCTTCTTTCAGCGAAGCGATAGACTTCCGACGGAGTGCTGGTTGTCCGCTCGAGGGTACGGGGGACGCCAAACTGTTTGCAAAGTGCTAAGTGATCTCGCATGCCACAGCATTCATTCAAACATGGATGGCAACCACCGGCGCGATTGCGGGTCTACAAACCGGTGGCGCAGAAGGCTCCATCTCATTTTCAATCTTGTTCAAGCCGTGTGTCGCCACCAGTAGGAGGTAGTGGTGATAAATTTTATGACTTAACCGCGCTGGAGACGCACGGACGCTGGGGGCTGGCTTGACGAGAGGTTAGCCAATTTTTCTATTTGGCGATCGTTCGGTTGCGGCACGCGGTCGCAAATTCTCCGACGGGACCGGTTTTCTACGCACCCCATTTCTGTGCTGATGAGTTGGTTGTTCGAGAGACCGAGGTGGTTCCAAAACTGGAAACGGTATGTTGCAAACTGCTGCCACTGCGGTTCTACTTGTGTCCGATGGAATTGGGAGTTGTTCTAGATGTCGCCCGAGAAAGCCGTCATCCAAACGGAACGAAACACAAAACTGGTAGACTTGATAGCAAATGTTTCCATCATAATTTTCCTCTGTGCACTGGCAGTTAGGTTTGCGCACGGAAGTGTGTGCAAGTGCAAGTCGACTTCACAATGTTCGTATCGCATCCCTGAAGGAACTCTTCATGCGCGCAGGGCCCATCTTATCAGCTGTTCCGAATAAATGGGACCCCGGAAAGTAAACGCCTCTTAGAATCAGAACCGGGTGATGACGTCGACTGGAGGCAAAGCATTGGTTACGGGTGCAACCAACGTGTTGCTACGCAGTTGTCAAGCGGTTTCTTTAATAGTAGTAATCCACCGATTACTTGATCGTTGACTATTCCTTATCTGGTCCGGTGGATTCCCTGCCCTGGGCGCATTCGCAAAGCACGCTTTGTTTTTGAGTCTCTCGGGAGATATTCTTTTTACAGTTTTCTAAATAAAGTTCTATTACTCAATCAACCTGTAATCTCTGTACCATACGACACCTTTTTGTTGCTGCTAGTCTTATCAGTCTGCTCGAGGGAAGTAAGTTAGTAGAACCATTCGCGATTGGCATGGGACAAAAAAGCCATCCCTTTCTCTCTATCTCTTTCTATTCCAGGTTGGGACGCTGTTATCAGCGCCTATGACCTCAGAAAGACCGATGAAACGTATCTTGGTTCTACTAACTACATCGAGCTGGCGGTTTGCTCGAAATCCGTGGGAATTACTTCGACTTGTTACTTTGAAAGTATAAATGATGTTTTCTGTACTTTTTTTAGATGGCGCTGTTTTGAATCGAGACGTGATAAACATGAGTTAAGTCTCACAACCGGGACTTAATGGTCCCATCGTACCATCCGTGGACTACTTTCTCCCGCTTGTTAATTGGGGCGCGGTCGACCTTTTGGAGGCGGTGCGCTTTTACCACCCACCCGCGACCGGAACTGTCACAATAAATCCTCGACCTCTCAACCAAACGTATGGAGAATGGATCCTGCCGCGCTTGGTCGGCCGTTCGTTCGAGGTCACCCCGGCGAGGCAAGCAAATGGAAACCATCAAACACCTATGGCGTGTTGGATAGAAGCAGAAAGGGTGGCGGGGGCCGGAGATCGGGTTGCACTTACATCTCCATCACTAACTACTACCCGCCAGGCCCATTACACCGACGGGGTTCCGGGAAATAGGTCATATAGCGTGGAGTGGGTACCGGTTTATATGATGATAATTAAATGGAAACCACAAGGATAAACGTGACGGATGAGTTCCCTCTCAGGCCAAACCCCCCAACAACCCAACCCAAAGCACCAAGCCGCTGTGCTGGAGGAGGTGGAAATGTTGGAAAAAGTGACAGCTTTCATCCCATCGTTTCATGATGGCCACAAACGGGGCCCGTCCGGTCGGGGTGCAATGCTTTGCTGTTGTAGTATTCGTCCACATCAAGGCGCAGTTGGCGCAGCTGAGTGATTTATGGATATTCTTTACCGGATCTTCATAACGCTGTCTGCAGCGGGGGAGGAATTCTATGCGGCCCGAGAGTGCAGAAAATTGTCGGTGTGTGAATCATTTAGCACGACGCTGTCTGCCAATCCGTATTTGCTTCCGCTCGTTTCGATCCGTGGCCAGCGAAAATTCTTCACCCGCTGTGTTCGCATCAGTCCTTGACATATTTTGCTTCGCACCAGGGATGAAAACGTTCTCCCGATACTTGACGAAGGCCACATACCGATGAAAGTTCTTCCTTGGGGTTGATGAGGGAAAAACAAACATCTACCGCTTCTGCATGTGTTCTGTGTGCCATTGGTTCCTACACACACTCTGTCTGTGTGAAATGCCGGCCGCAGCTCCTCGCAAAAACATTCATAGCGCATCCGTTCAAAATGGTAAAGTACCGATTAATGATTCCTATCATGAATGTTACTGGTTCGACGTACGTATGTTTTATATCAACCTTGATGGGTTTCACCTTGATGGTTTTATCACGCAACGTGTGTTCTGGCACACGCTCACCGGGGAGAGGAAAACCCCTCCGGTCCGGTAGGGTTTTGTAATTCTGGCGAATGGTCTGGGGACGTGGGTTTTTTTAGCATGCATCATTAAATGGCTACTGTCGGCCGGATTTGGCGTGGAGTTGATGACCACGAATCTGGGCGGAAGGTCCGAAGTAGTGGCACCGTTTTGATTGTACCAGTGTAGGTCATTCGAGGCACCCTGGTTGGATTTAAAATATTCCAATTCATCGATCTCTCCCACGGGAAGGATTGGGAGGGAGCCCTAGAGGGAAGGGAAGGAAGTCAATAGAGGTGGTGACAGTTATTGCTTTGACTACCGGTAATTCTATCCGCTTCCCCGGGGGGAGGGAAGGAGGGGAGCGGGCTCCAGACACCACACTGTCGCGCCTCTTCACGCTTGTGCACTTTTCACTGAAAATATCATTTAATGTGTTTTTCTTTTTCCCCCTTTTCTCTCCCATTGCAGATATGGCTCCACCAGCAGTCAAGTGTCGCAGAGCAGTGGCGACATTTGCCGTATCTGTCACTGCGAATCCGACACGCTCAACCCGCTGCTGACGCCCTGCTACTGCTCCGGAAGTCTGAAGTTCGTGCACCAGACGTGCCTGCAGCAGTGGCTGACGGCGTCGGAAACGAATGCCTGCGAGCTGTGCAAGTTCCCGTTCATCATGCACACCAAAATCAAACCGTTCAACGAGGTACGGACGAGGAGGAGATGGTACAGGAGGGTTCAACTGGGGACAACTCACTGGGGTTTTCGTCAAAACGTCAGCAGAACGGAATGGGTGTTCCGTTTTTCCGTGCGTTTTTTTGCTTCCACACGTGACACACCGAGACGCGTTGACAATAACTATATGAACCACTTTTTGAACCGTTTCCAATTTCCATCGATTGAACTTCTAATCGATTTTTTCTTCTTCCAATTTTATGGTTCGGAATCGGAGCGGCTTCAGCTGGCGTGCCAATGGCCCCTGGCATATAGTCCTAGTGTCATGGACTTCTGTCTGGCACGAACACTGCATATCCAAACATGCCCTTCACGATGAACCCGAGACCAGCGGACGGGAGACCCCTCTTTCCTGTGCACACACACACACAGGAAGGTGCTTTGTTTTGTCCGACTCTCGATACACACCAGCTGATCGAAAAGCGTTCCGTTCGGTCGTTCGTTCGTTCGTTCGTTTGCTCACCCAATTTCCAACGAGACGCTAATCTGCAATGCCAATCGGACGGGCAGAGTAAACAATCCTTGTATCATTAATGACGTGTGGTGGTAGTTTCGGAAGGAGCGGGTGTAAAAGAGTTCGTCCTTCTATCAGTAGATAAACCGCGACGACGAACTTTATCGCCAGCGCGCGAAACCTTGAACGGGGGAGATAAACAAAAAATCCATCCATCCCCCAAACCAATTTATCCCATCCTGTGGATGATGTTGAACACACAACGAGGGGGTTGTTACATTGACCTATATTTCACGTCGAAGCAACCATCATTTTTCGCAGGGAAGCGTGCGGGAGGGGTGGTACATCAGAAGTAGGAGTGCGCTGGCGGTTCTCTTTGTAAAAGCTGGATAAGTGGAAAGTACGAAACAGTTCTGCTTGGTAAATGCGCTTTCCGTTCGCCATCTTTCATCACGTTAAACCAACACAACTAACCCCGGGTGGAAAATGAAACGTAACCATGCTGATGGCGCTGGCACTGGCACCACCCATCCCCTGGTCGGAATGTTCTTTGGAACCCTTGACGAAGGAACCTCACCATCCATGTGGACGATGCACCCACTTTCGAGTACTCTCTCTCTCTCTTCGTTCCTCCCAATGACCCTCCCCAAGTTCTTTGCAATAAATAACTTTCAGTTCCAGATCATCGTGGTCCGCTATACTATCAGAACGTTCGGAAGGAAAAGAAAAAAAAACCCTGACTTGGCGACAGGCGGACGGCGAAGGTCATCTCCATCCAAACCACGGGGATGGCGCCAAACGGCCCCGGAAGGTGGCATATTAGGTGGTTGGTGGAAGCTGACATCAAAGTGTGCTGTCCTGAGTGATTTTTGCGCGTCCCCATTAGAGAGAAATCCAACAACGGGAGTGGAGTTTCCCGGAATGCTGAGGTTTTGCGTCACCACAACCAACCAAGCGTGTGCGAAAATTTTCCTCTAAGGAAAGCAACAGAAAGAGAGAGAGAGAGAGAGTGAAGAACGTGCTAAACAGTTCGTGCATTTTTAATGCTTTCACTTACCATTTCTTTAGAGGGTCCCCCGTGCTAGTATACATCTCCCGGTTCCGAAGGAAAATAAATCCGGGAGGAACCACCAAACAACATGCAAAAACCCTCCCCTCGCAAGCGATGGTAAATGGATAAGGAGCGCCGGTACGGGACTCGCGTTAACGATAATGTGCATCGTGGCCCCGGTTGTTTTATTGTTGTGTGTGTATTTATTTGCCATCTCGGTGTGATATGGGGGAAGGGACGACAGATAAAACAGCTCGATTTGGTAGGACGGTAGCGCCAGCAGCGCCACGGAGTCTAGTCTCCGAAGGGAGAATAATGAGTGTTGGATCGCGTGGCGATGGATTGCCGTTGGGTGTTGTGTTGCGGTACCGACCCCCCTCCCCTCCCCCTCCCCCTCCCCCTCAAGTGACCAGTGGTGTTGTTCCGGCGCCCGCGAATGGATTTATCGCTCGTTATCGAAGCAATTATATTTCTGATGGTGGACAATTCTTTCCCCTTTTTAAATTTTCATTTGGGATACTAACCCATACGGAATAATCGGCATGTAAATGGCAACACCTCCCTGGTCGTTTAACCCTCAGTGCATCATATGTTTGAAAAGAAGTGGAAGATTTATTTTTAACATACATTTAGAGGACTACACAACACATCGACCTTGTGTGTAACACGAGCACGAGAGTTTCTTTATGAAATATTTTGTGAAAAACTGTGTTTTCCCGAACAATTCCTCCTTGGCAATGAGTTTCTACAATGATATTGATGCAGATGAATGTATCAAATTTCATTGATTTTGAAAAATATGTTTATTATCGTTATCGCTGCTTGTTACACAATCAATGCTCTTGTTCTCTTCATTCGATTGTAGATGAGACATTTTCAAAATCTTTTTTACTTTTAATTTTTAGACAGATCTATGGCAAGCCTTTTTTGATGAAATTTAAAATGCTATAAATACTTATCAATATAAACACTATATCAATATTAAAGGTTCAATTGCCAGGAATGTAGAAATAGGTACCGTATAAAATACCAGTTAAATTAATTTCTTTATAGAACACTACTATTCGATACCAAAATCTTGGATATAACACGTGGTGTTTTACCTTAAAGATGAGACCCTAATCCAATGTTGCGATCCCACGAAAACGAATTAAATTTAGATAAAATTATTGACATCTTTGATTGAATTAATACAACTGCTTTTGATAGCATAGTACTTTTGAAACATTATTCAATAGTAGTTTTAAGTTGCTAAAACTAATTGGCTTTGCAGCATAAACATTCCAGATCATTACAGCCTTTTCCTCGTACGGTACTTGAACTACGTACATTGGATGGTCAGTAGAATATTTCACCATTATTATTATAATCCCGCTCGGTTGCCTCCAAGGGTGAAAAACCCTAATAATATTCATTAACATATATGTTGGCCCTATCATGGTCACGACTCCCTCCGCGCGGGTCGTGGCACCGTAGGCGCACGAAATGATATGCGTATCGCGCTTCGGATGGAAAGATAATTCCTTTCGTCAGCTGACCACCTTCGCATGTCCGTCCGACCTTGTCCGATTGATGTAACAACGTCATCATCGGCCGCGACATTGGTATCGCCCCGTTTTTTTGTTTTTTGAAGTTCAAGTTCGGCACCATTTTCTTTGCTTGTGCTGCACCCGAAAAAAAGGAGCGAAGATACGTCAACCGGGTTAAATAATGGATGCGCTGAAAAATGATGTTCCAGCTCGGTGTGACCATAATAGGGAGGGGCAAAGATAGCGACGAAAACTGGGCCCGCGACAGTTGAGGATGAGAGATTTGGCAGCTTTTCTTGAGCCTCCCCACCGCCCAACCTTGTCCCGGTGTCTCATGGTTGGCACCCCTTGGCCATGGGGCCGGGAAAAATTGTATCAATCTGTCTATGGGATTAGATGGGGTGGTCATTTTTTCTTTTCGTCCGTCCATGAAGGTCACGTCGTCGGAAGGCAAAAACCATCGCTCCGTCAGGCGACGTCTTTCGTGAGTTTGCTTGTGCATCGCCGATCGAGCTTTGTGACGAAGAAACCTTTTTTTTTGGTGTAAATTTAGCATCACGGCCCGGCCACAACATATTATGCTCGGCGTCCAAAATGTCACTGAAAACGCGACGAACGCAACAAATTAATACCATTTAGCAGCGAATCGTCGGTAGCACTTTGAAATACGTGGTTGTGAAAGAAATATAATCCGTTTCGTTGTTCTTTTTGTGTCTCTTGTGTCTCTGCAGTGGCGAAGCTTGGACATGTCCGGTGTCGAAAGACGGCGACTGTGCTGCGCGGTGCTGTTCCACTGTGCCGCCGGCCTGTGCGTCATCTGGTCGCTGTGCGTGTTGATTGAGCGAGCTGCCGAGGAGGTGCGGCGCGGTCAGATCGGTTGGCCCTTCTGGACGAAGCTGATTGTGGTCACGGTTGGGCTGACCGGTGGCGTCGTCTTCATGTACATCCAGTGCAAGCAGTACTTGAGCCTATGCAACCGTTGGCGCGCGAGAAATAGGTTTGTAAAGGGGGTTGGCCTGGGGTCAAGGTAGATTCGGTTAAACATATTTCTGCTTTTTTCCGTTATACTTTGTAGAATACTGCTCATTCAGAACGCCCCGGAAAAGATTCATCCACCACAGTCGCCGCAGATGCCCCAGTTCCGGCGGGTACGGACGGCGGCCACATCAGGACAACAGCAGCAGCAGGCGCTCCAGCAACAGCATCCATTCGGGGCGATGGGCATCAATGCGGTGAACAATGCGGTCAGCGCGTCGGCAGCTTCCGCCGCCGTCCTCGGTAGCCATCACATGCACGTACGATCGTCGTTCGATCATCCCCTCGGCACGGGGCTGGGGCTGGGCGGTTCCGCAGGCGGAGGAGGGAACCACTGCGAGCTGCAGCTGAATCAGCAGGGACAGATCATCGCGGCAAACATCGAAAGTAATTCGATCGATCGGTACGATCGCGACTGGACACTGGACGACATCAGCCAGGTGTCGTTCAAACCGTGCCTCCAGGGAAGTGGCAGCCTTACGCCGATGCCCTTCCACGACTCGCTGCACAACGTGTGCGAATCGAACGGTGGTGGAAGTGTGGTGCCGGCTGCCGGTGCTGCCATACAACCATCCGCGCAATCTGCCTCTGGTGAGCAGAACATGAATAACAGCTCCAACACTAGCAGCGGAAGTGGCGGCGGCCCTGAGTTGAGCTTGCTGAACAAACTGAACAACAACGGTGCGGAACGAAGCGGAAGCAGCTCGCCGAATGTCGCGATCGCCGCCACAACCGCTGCACCGGGCACCATTGGACGCTACGTAAACTCGGCCATATTCCTCGAGAATCGTGATATACTAAACGACCCGTCCGGTCCAGGAGGATCGGTCAATACGGAAGCGGTGACGGTAGGGGCGGTCGGTAACAACAAACTTTACCATCGCCACTCAACGGTCCTGGCTGGTGGTGTGCCGCCGTCCAGCACTTTTGCCCGAGCCGATGGCGGTGAAGAGGAAAGTAATGGCAGCGCCACAGGTGGACAGGAGTGGACTCAGGATCAGCAGTCGGGGGGAAGTAAAGCATTCCGTCGCTACTCGGACACCAAATTGTTGCAGAAGCAAACGCTCAGCTTCGTCCAGCCGTCGGAACCGCTGGCGCTCTGTGAGATTGGCACGCACACCAAAGACCAGCTGTTGCTGAACCCGAAGAGCATCATCTACGACATGACGAATCTGCTCGGTCCGGCGGTGATCATTCCCGGGGAGCAGGATGGAGGGACAAACGACAATGTGTCCGGTGCACCCGGTAATCATCGGCACCATCATAGTCACCATCATCATGGGCATCATCATCATTTGCATCATCATCGGCACCATCATCCGTATCGGCACCATCAGCAGCAGCAGCAGCAGCAACATTCCCCGGCGGATCGAGCGACCGGAGACGACACACTGCCCTCCACCGACATCCAGTTTGATGCCGGTGTGGATGATGATGCACTGGAGATGAACATACAGGAGATTCTGGACTACGATCAGCAGCAACAGCAGCAGCAGCACTTTTTCCCCAACGATAGGAAGCACACCGCACAGGCAAAGGCCCCGAACGAGCAGCGACTGTCGCTGGAGAACATTCTGCAAGCGTCTTACCATGACGATCCAAGCACGGTCCCGAGCCGGCCGTACTATGACCACGGTCACGCACCGATCTCCCTCAGTCTCTCTAGTAAAACTCCGCCGGGGGGAGGCACGGTATCTGGCCGGATAATACCGTCACAACAGCATCCGCACCAACAGCCAGCATTGTCGTCGTTTTCGGCCACCGGCGGGGCGTACCCTCATCCACGTTCCACGATGGCCGGTACGATCGTCGTTTCCGGCGGTGTTACGGATCATCCTCTCCGATCGCCACCGGTACCGGAAATGCAATCGTACCAGCACCCTGCCGGCCCCCACCATGCTCATCCACAACTCCAGCAGCAACGTTCGCACTGCAACGAATCCTCCGCCGGTACCACCGGGCACCGGTTCGGGGGCACCAACGAGGGCGGGACTAACAGCAAGCACAAACTGTTCAAATCCCTGCCCAATCTGAGCGCCAGCAGTGAAAATCTGCTCCCGTAGAATGGACCATTGGTGGAGTAGGGTCGCGATTATTTAGGATGAGGCTGACGTGCGATTAAATAAACAATGGTAATATATATGTGATTGTTCGCTAGAGGTAAACCAAGCCGTACGACGATATTTTAGCAGTTTTTTTGCATTATGTGGTACTCAATCTTATAAACTTTTAAAACCGATGTGAATAGGTGAGAAAACAGAATGGATTAGCGAGTGCCAGAAAGCGAGTGTAGACTCAGCGAGAGAAACGGAAGGACAGGCAGAGAAATGCGGGTTTTGTCCAACGGAAAAGGGAAAAGAGGGCCATCGTCAAATAACAACGGGGGCCTGATGGTGAGAATGCGTAACAGGATTGGATCAATCAAAAGAAACAACAAAAAATACTCCGTTTTCCCCCAACTTTACCGTTCTTCTCAATACTCTATCCTCCATAGTAGTGACGTTTTTAAAACAGTGAACTTGCTAAAACCAATCTTAACTGCATCCGTAACCGAACTCTGTTGCTAAAAGTTTTCTCTGACTGTTGGCCAAATTATTATTGGCCCCGCCACACAACCCCCGTCGGCCAGGGTACTCTTTGTAGATAGGCAGCAGCAGCAGCAGGAAAGTGCGTGTGTAGGAAACAGATAGTCACATGTGGTAGATGGGAAATGTCGTGATAGGATGAATGATAATGATGAGATGGTGACTAAGAAGAATCTTTTGGATTAGCAAAAACAAAACAAAAATTAGATAAAGCAGGAGACGCCGCGACAAGATTTTAAAGCCTTTCGGATACTATTCCATCCCACCCTTCGTTGTTTGAGTGCTAGGGATATTAGGAAGAAAAGAATGGAAGCGAGCAACGGTGGAACAGGATTTCCCATCCAAGTGCGTGCGGACTGGAAAGAAACTTGATTGTACATTTAATACTAGCGATAGATGAATGAGTAAAATAATTTTAATTGACCTCAACATTCGATTGTGTCATTTCTTTTATTCTTTTTCGAAATATTTCGTTGATTCCTGTTCGCAGCGGATAGAGTGAATAACATGTTTTTAGAATTGCTCTACATCAGATGTCCTAATTAATCCAATAAATAATTATAACAATGATCGGAAATTACTCGAAACGTTTTTTTCGAGAAAATCGTGTGTATGCGATAAGATTTCTTTTAAAAATGAGTTCGCACCCACTGTGGTTTTCAAACTGAAGGAACGATTGGAGCTTGCTGGGTTCATATCAACTGTACACCACTATTTCACGCAAATAGTAAGGCAAGGTGCATATATTACAAGGTGTTTAACATTTCAATTAATTAATTTTGCTTAGGATTCAAATATTGTCAGTATTCTCAGTATACGTACAGCTAAATCGAGAATAGTTAAATCTATCTAAATATGAATATTTCGAAATTTTTCATTTTACGACACGAATCTTTAGCGCTCGAACCTAACTAACCTTGGTCAAAAGCTAAATGTTTTGGTCTTTCAGGCAACGCTGCTGTCAGTTTCGTTCTGTTGTTAAGTTTTGCCAGTATCTTTGATAACGTCGAACTGAACGATTGTGCAGCGAATGATGTTCTCGTGGTAATTCTTTGCAGAATACTTTTGTCGGTCGGTTGCTTGAAAACAGGTGCTGTCCTCCAAAACGTGCTAGAAAGAGTTTCCAGCCTACTTTGTTTTACTTGCAAGAGTTTGCAGGAGGTTAACGGAGCTCAATAATTTATTCGCGGGTGCACTCGATGCGACGGGCGGATCAATAACCCTCGCTTTCGGAGCGCGGCACATCAGAAGGCAGTGTGGTGTGGTGCAAGGAAGTAGCAGTGTGATCAGTGTGGTGGAAAACAAATTTATCTAGCGCTCCGCTTTTAATCCCTATCCGTTTGCCTTGCGCTAGTGTGTGCTTTTTCGTCGGTTGCCAGGGGTAACAGTGAATACTGGGAGGCGGTTACAAACCGAAGGGCTACCAGAAAGGTGTAAAACAACGCGTCCCGTCGTCGTACCAGCAACCCTGACCTGCGAGGGAAAACTGTGCCCCAAAGAAAACTAACCATCTGCACTCGGTACAGTATTCAAAATGAGTATGGCCGATGGGGGTGCGGAGCTGCGGCGCCGTTTGCCAGCGGAAGGTGAAACAGCAGCAACAGCGGACGCACAACAGCAGCACGAAAGCCCCAAACAACAGCAGCAACCACAGGAGTGTGCCACCACGGAAAACTCCGACCATGTACGTATAAGAAAGTTCAGTCCGCCAGAACATTGCTCAAGAAATATCCAAGAAAATTATCTTCCACGATGGTACGGGTGCAAACATTTTTGGTTCGCAATTTATCGATTTTTCATTTTCCTCGCACCCGTACCATCACCGCCTTCTAACGCCGTTTCCTTTTGCTTCGCAGAGTTTTCCCGAGAACGGGAAGAATCTGCTTACTGTGTTGTGATGGATTTTCCAGAGCAAAATAGAGAGAGCCAAACAGATAGCGATGAGAGATGCGACGGGTTCCGCGCAGCAGCGGTTTTACTCACGTTATGCCCAATTTTCTCGGACGTTGGCGTTTCCGCCACCGGGTGGGAAAAGGGGAACGCTCCCGTTCACCATTCCCGAGCAAATACGAAGGAAAATTTCTCCCACGCGAAATTGCTTCATGGTGCCGGATTATGGGGCTGGCTGGATGTAAACAGCAAACTCTCGCTTGCTAAGCTTGCCTAGATTGCCTGCTGCTAGCTCTCCCAACGAACCAGCCAGACGTAAGCAGTCGGTCAACACATTGTAACAACATACTTCTTTTCATCTTTTTTTCTGGCCCTGGAATGTTACATCCATAAGGTGCATCTTATCTTTATGGCCCGAGCAGCACGGAGCACTAATTAAATTTGCAACCAAATAGCGCCGGGCACAATATTGTCCCAGCCTTTTGGGACCATTCGGACCGTTCGCTTTGGGACGTCTGGAAAAACGATTACACCCCTCCCGTGGCAGTACCAAACGGAAAGCAAAAAACACCCACTACTCGGTAATCCAATTCCCACCGGCAACCAGTGTCGTAATGGCACACACGCACGCTATATAATGCCGCTTCCGGTGGTGCCCCCATACTGTGGAATGCTGGTTGTCTCCTGCTAATACTTCGTTTGTCCTTTTAACTGACCCCCCCCACCAGGGGAATAGAAGAATCATGTCATTGATTAGTTTGGTTCGCTTTTCTATTGAATCGATGCAACCAACGCGAAGCGTCGATCAGCTGGCCAACGGATGATCCAACGGTCGCGCATATTGGTGCGGAATCCCAGTAGGCCTTCGTTATGTAAAGTGTGTAACCTTTAGTAGCAGTCTGCTTTGATAATTGGCTTTCGACAGCTCACATCGTTTGATTAAACTCGCTGAACTGTCGGAAAATCAGACTTCAATCTCTACTAATTGGTCTAGCTTACCGATTGCCGTATTCTCACGTGTATAACACAACCTTTTCCATGCACAATTACTTTGGAAACTATCGGTGGTAGTAAATACGTAAGAGTTAATTTAATTTTAGTTTTGTGTACAATTTTTTAATATTTATATCACCGAGAAGTAAAAACCTTGATGATTGAACTAATGGTTCACAAGTTTATATTACAAAATATTCACGATTAATTGAATCATTACTGTAAACATAGCTGTAAAAATATCCACGGGTTGTAAAAATAATCATAAAAATACAAATAGAGCAGAATAGGTTCCATCCGGAACGAATCCCTTGTTGGCTCTACCTTATCTTCTTGTGCGTGATAATCTTATCTGCAATTAGAGTTGATACTCTTATTAATTTCTTCCCAAAATTTCATCCCATATTCCGGGCGATATTAAATCGAATTGAATTAAAACATATGTTTCTATTTGTTCACCCACAACAATAGAGAAGATTTAAAAATAATCCTTCTCACCAAATGCTTACACTTTCTCTGAGAATATTCATTATTCTTAGTAGAAAGACGAAAAACTCGCAAGTCATAGGGGTTTTCGGCGGGCGAGCAAAGACATCAGCACCAGTAAGAAACGGAAACATCCGACACGTCGCGCCATTGCTAACCAAAGTTCATATCAGTGTCCATTTTTTCCCTTCCCTCCCAGCCCTTGCTGGTTCGTTTCGTTTAAGCAGCTGTTCGGTTGTTGTTTACTCGCCTTCAGCGCTTGGGATGATGATGATGATGATGCTGCTGCCGCCGTGGGCTTAGCGTACCGAATGCGCTCAATCAATGTTTTCTAATCGCACCCGAAACGCCGAATGTGGGTTAGAATGGGCTCGTGATGGACGCTAGAGTGTGGAAGTGGGAGATGGATGAAATAATTATGTAACATCACTTACCACTTGACACATCGGTCATGGCGTACTGATAGGGCCATCTCCCCTCACCGTTAATCACGATGCTCTCTTTTTTTTCGTTACTCCATTTCTTATCAGTGACGAATGGAATGGCGTCTGGAATTCGTATCCCGCTCCCAGGTTGTCCAGACCTAATCTTTAAGATGTAAAAATCGGAGGTCCAAAATGCATGCTTAGAAGCACATTTTTGGTGACAATTCATTTTCTATTCCTTTTAGAGAAATGGACCGCCCTTCTTCCGTTGGATAGCTATTCCCGGTTTCTTACTTTTCAATCACGGTCTCGAATATTGTAACATACCGCCCTGTCGTTCGGTTCTGGTAAGCCTGTACGTCGATGTTTGTTGACGCAAGCACATTCCAGCCGAGCGATTCATAACCGGTTTCTTTTTCGAAATCTAAACAAACATTGGATTGGATCAAACGTTGGGCCTCAAAGTGAGAGTTCTGTGCCTTCCTTTTGGCCCAATTTTTACGTATAATCTTTCTCCAAATGTAAAGAACAGAAACCCAAATATGTTAGTATGATCAATTTGGTATTTGTAAAACAGTTTGTTAAAACTAATTTTTAATTTGGAAAAACAATGCTTTCAATCTAAATTGGTTTTAGTTTTGTGCATATGTTATATTTGTGTATTTATTTTTTACTTAAAATCATACTCAACTGTACTGGTAAACTATGTTCAAATTAAATGATATAGAATAGAGATTCTGAAACCAGCATCTTAAATAAGATCATATAATCTCCAGCTGTTCCTCGAGTAAAATCCATATGACTGTTTGATAATGCCAGAATATTTTATTATAGACATATGATTTAAATTTCTGCGGTTGAAAGAGTTTGGACTCAAATGTTGCAAAAACTATCGATAGTTATTTGTTCTTTTTACTAAATGCATAATTTTTTTCCATTTGTAGGTTGACTCGGAAACAGAGACGGAAGAGCGGCTGCCGGACGAGAAGTACGTCGACGAGATGGCCAAAAAGCTGCCACAGGGCACCAACAAGATGCCGGAGGTGCTTGGTCAGGCACTGAGCGGACTACCGGATAGGTGAGGGTCGCCGGTTTCGATTCATTTATTCGTCGGACAGCTTTGACTGTTCAGCTCACCTTCCGGTGAAGCGTTGCACCATTTCGGGCGAGTGTATAAAAGAAAAAAAGGTCACACTGTATGGCTGTTGAACCTTGTATCAATCCCCCCACCAGGCCGAGCGTTGTTTACTCTATTGTGCAAACTTAGTCGTGAAAAGCCAAACGAGCGAGGCTCGTTACTAATTAAATAACTCAAAAGCAAAAGCCCAACAGCACGCCATTCTCACCGACCGCAAACTAACTCCCTTCCACTGGATCGTTTGAAAAAGTTTAAAAAGCAAAAACAAATGGAAAGCCTTCTAACCGTCGAGTTCGATTTCCAACTCCTCCACCCGAGAACGTTTCCGAGGCCGGCTGCTCTAGACACCGTTTGGCCGTGTGCGGTATTCGATATTGCTACAGCAACCAGCATTTACCTGCCCCTGTAATTGGATATAACGTTCAGGTACCCCACCAGGTTTTACTGACCAATCCCTCGCACTGGTCGTGAAGCGGCTGAGGATTTCGCGGTCGGTTCGCGGTTTGCGTCGACGCACGGCGAGAATTCACTTCTCGACATACTCGCTCAATGCCAAGATCAGCATGACGGGCAGTTTAACGTGCGCTCGCTGAATGTCATCTATTTGCTTTTGTTTGCCGCAACGTAGGTTTGCAGGTTTTTGGTGTTGTTCTGTCGAAATGACAACGGCTCATAGATCACGAAGAAGGGGGTCAAACGCTCAACGAGTGAGCTCTGGATATTTGTTTTTTGTTGTTTTATATTAATGACAATAGGATGTACGAGGATATTTATCTCCACCTTACCGTTGGCCACAAGAACTGCTAATGGGTTCGGACGTCATTACGTTCAAGGGGGTTTTTTGTCATCCATGGATGGTGTCGTTCCGTTGAAATAATGTACAATTTGGTGCACAAATCCTTCCAAGTAGGGTATACGTTGAGTTGTAATATAAGGCGTAGGAAAACTATGCGATAATGCAAGTAAAATTATAGTTTTCATTCCAAACTCCGCCCAATAATAGGTTGGTCTTCTTCTTCTTCTTGGCGTAACGACCTCTTGGTCATGCCTGCCCGTTAAGGGCTTACGAGACTTGTTTCCCTGTTGTACGTGGATAGTCAGTCCTCTCGTACAGGGGAGGGTCCGGTCTCGGTTGGGATTCGAACCTACGCCGTACCCACCGCTCGGCTGTCGCGGACCCCCGCGGGTTGGTGGTATTATTAAAAATTACACCGACAAGGTTTTTGATGCTCTGTACAAGAAGATAAAGAAAACCTATTTCCTGATACATTTTCTATCCTTTTCCAGATGGAAGAATTGGGTGATACGAGGCATCTTCACAATGATCATGATCAGTGGATTCTGTCTGATCATCTACGGTGGCCCGCTGGCGTTGATGGTAACGGTAAGTATTGCGAGCAAGAAAGCGTCAGCCGTAAATTACCAAAAAACTACTCTCCTTTTAAAATAACACTAGAGCAAATGCTTTACTTTATTAATTCTTATTGGGTATACCTTCCTTAACCGATGGTGTGTACTACATCCATCACCCTATGGTAATCTCCGCTCTACAGTGAGTTTATTACGAATATTTTGGTGCGAACTTTTGTGCCAGGGATATGTCGGGTTGGCCAGTAAAAAGGTTACGAATAGCGGTATGGAGGTGTATGCTATTTGTGGACAGCCTCTTTAAGCTGCTGATCGATGGACTTTGAACATTTGGCACAATTTTCCACACTATTCCTGTAAAGAGGGGGGAAGAAAGGTGTGTCCATCAGTGTCCAGAAAGTGGGTTTGCGATGGTGGGTTTCATATGTCTTACCGAATGACGTTGGATAAGATCTTGTTGCGATTCTGCTCCGTGGCCAGCTTCGTTTGCAGGACGCTCACCAGATCTTCTTTGGTTTGCAGTTGCTGCTTGAGCTGCGAGATCGTTTCCTCCTGGGCCTCGAAGATGACCTGAAGGTGAAAGTGGGTGGGTAGTTACTTGTCGTTTGAACAGTTCCGTGGGGGGAAACAGTTCCCAAGGAACCCGGCATACCCTCGACTCTTCCATGCTCTCCGAGTACGATGGGGGTTCGTCGAGGCAGAAAAAGTCTCGCACGGCGGTGCACGACCGCATCAGGCCATCGCCGAGGATCGTATCGATGAACGTCTGCAGGCCCTGTATCCGGTTGTCGATGAAACCGCTGCTGAAGTTATCGCCGAACCATTTCTTCCTCGGCAGCACCAACGTACAGTGGGGGAAGAGCGTTTTGAGCTTGTTGTTCAATCGCACAAAATCGGTGTACCGGCGTAGTACCAGCCAGCAGGTGTGCGAGATGCTGTTTTCGATGCGTAGCTTGAATATCTGTACGGGAAGAAAATGGATAGCAGAGGCAAGATTTACTATAATTGCACAAACGAGTAAACATATCTAGAGATTGGTCTTACGAAAGCTAAAACGGCAACAGTTTCCCTGCGAGTGTGAAGTATTACTTGTTACCGAACGGCGGAGGGCAGTAATTTGACCCAATCGTCTTAATAATGAGTCCGCGTGAAGGCAAACATTCATCTTCATCATGATGTATGTAAGTGTGGCGTAACAAGCGCGTAATTTGACCGGTTTGTGTCGTATCATCACAATTATCACAAAGGCTCCGAGCACTTTGGAGATGGAGCGTGCCTTATTTTTTGGTCGACCAGGAGTAAATAAGATAATGTATGTAAAAATAATATAAAACCTGCCTTAGACTAGACAAATTATTCATAATATTACTGGAGAAAAAAACTATTGTGGCTTAGGTAATGCATACGCATTGAATTTCTTCTCAGTTATTTTTTTTTATCATGAATCAACAATGTGATAGTTGCTAGAAAATATGTGGCCAACATTTTCCTTTTTATTATTTGATGAAAACGAGCTCTTTGCTGTGTTTTAGGAATCGTGATAATATTATTGGTTAAACAACGAAGTGGACCAAAACAATTGTTCTCGGTATGGAGGAATGGATGATATTCGGTATGGAGGAATGGATGATACTCTTCCAGTTTGTGTTAACGCGTAGGAGAATTCGTAACCTAGTTTGAAAACAGAGTACAAAACCAATACTTTTTCTAAGATCTACTTATCGATCACGAATTATAAAACTCTCGAAGATAAAATGAGTTCAAATTCATACAATCACAGTTAGTTAATTTTTCCTTACTGATTCAGAACACCCCCAACCATCGTCCCTATAGATTGTTTTCGTTTTTCATCCTACTTATGCATTGTTTTGAAAGTGGTTTACTCAACCGTGTAATCAATCTGTCTAAACGTATCTTGACCAGATTGAAAACTGCACTCGCAGCTGAAAAATGAAACCAGCGTTGGACTTTGCAATAGTCGTAGGTTGCAAAAGTGGCGACGATAGTTCGTTACAGCCTGACAATCTTTGTTGCAATCATCGTCGGAAGATTTTCATTTCAAGGTCCGTTCCTCGGATGCGCTTTACTATAGTATGGTACTATGCCACACCAAGAGGTGATAACAGAAATCGGTAGAGGATAGGAGTAGTGTTTGGAGTGAAACCGGCGTCAAAGGAATTGCTAATTTCAATAGGCGGGCCTGCATATCTCGCACCGAGATGACGTGATGTATACTTCAGGTTCAAGAAACGTCTTCACAGCACACTAGATCAAACGTATACGCATACACACACACACACACACACTTTCTCTCTCTTCCTCGCAACAGATCGCAGCAGCCACGCGAGTAAATGGTGTGTACTACAATCTTCACATCCAAGTAGCACAATCGCGCGCGCGAGGTTTTCGTGAGTCCGTCCGTGGGTCGTTAATTCTATCGCGCCTGCGCCACATGCTACATCCGCGTGCCAGCGTAAACACCGAAACACGTATCGCGGACGTGTGTGCCATCCGCCCACCCACTTACCGTGAATCGAGCCCGCTCCTCCATGACCTCGTAGCCGACGATGGGAATGCGGACGGCGCTGCCATGGTTGGCTTTGTGGTGCAGCAGTTCGGCTTTGTTGTTTGTTGCCCCGAAATCGCTGCCGCTCAGCTCGGATGTCCGGCGGCTTTCATACAGCCGCTTCGACGGCTGCTGTGTGGTCGTACTTGATGCCCCACCGGTGCTCCGGACACTCCCGGGACCTGCCGTTGGTGGCGCCCCGTTGGCGAACAGTTGCACCGAGTGGTGCTGCTGCATATTCTTGACGGCCAGCGTCTTGAGACACACTTCCGACTTGGCACCGAGGTAGAGATTGTTGGTGCTAAAGCTGCTCCCACTGCTCCGGGACACACCGCCCGATCCCTCGGCCTCCACACCACCACGCCCCTCGCGATGACGATGGTTCCCGGCGCAAAGATCGCCCTCCGATTTGATCGAGCGCAGCCCCGAACGTATGTTCGATGGTGAACCGCGCACGCCTAGCGTTGGATACGAACTGGAGCGCCGCAGCGTTGATTGGGGCCGGGTTAGTAGTGTGTTCCCGGGTGCGTTTCCCTTCTGTTTCCGTTTTGCATTCTGACTCTGTATAATCGATTGCACCGAAGGAACGGCCGGTGCACTGCCGTCGACCACCATCATGGGACCGTCCGGGTAGTGGCTACGGGCTGTCATCTTCATGGCCGCCGCCGTCGTGTTGGTCGTCGTACTGCTGGCATCACCGCCGCCGCTATTCATTGCACCAACACCAGGGCCAAGCAGTTGTTGTTGCTGCTGGTGGCTGATAAACTGTTGCCTCTGGGAAGACGATAATTTCTCCCTATCCCGCTTCTGTATGGCGCGTAGCGACATCTCAGTCCGTTTCGTTCACTCACTCACAGCACAACAAAGGAAGCACCCTTTAAAAACCTTACACACACACAAAACCCGCGGAGAGTAAAAAAAAATCCGCGGCCCTTCGATAATAGAAAAAGGTCTCTCTGTTTATTTATCAAATTAGTAACACGTTCTCCGCGGTGATATTGGCGCACGCTTGTGTGTTAGTTTCTAGCGCGCGCGCCTCTAACGTGTGTTTCAAAGGCAGTGCAGCTGTTTGCAGAGCACACTTTTATCACGTTCACACGCGGTTTACTCGCGCTCACGACGGAGATTTGACAGATCGTTTGTGATCTTGTCTTGGTCGGGATGCTGCAGCTCTAGGATCACAATGTAACAAAGAGAAATACTCTGTAAGTGGCACACTTTAATTTATCATGTCGTATGTTGATTGATTCACACAAAACGTATTAATTCACACACATTTCCTTCCCCACAGAGAAAGGCACTGATTTGTATCGATAAAGGGCTTCGAACGGTCCACTGTCCTGCGCCTGATCCTATACCATGACTGTTTCGAGCTGCTCCACGAACGGTACTGCTAACTGCGGTCCACCTAAAAACCGGACGAAATCCGCATCACCTTGTGCCTTTGCGCGTCCAGCGTCCAGCGAAAGCGAAATAATAATAATGTTCGCGTTGCGCACAAACTTCGCACAACAACAATAACCCGAGCAGCAGATGGGGGCCGTTTTCGCCAAACGAAAGCAACACCGTGTCTGCCTCAGTTACCCTCTCCTCCCTATTTGTTTCCTGCACCGCGATGATGTCTTTTCACTTGCCTCAGGTGGAAAGTGAGTTGTGTTAGGTCGCTCGGTTAGGTGCAGTTAAACTGCTTCTGGTTTGCATGCATAAGCGGATTTCCTTCCGGAGGCTTTCGAAGTCCTCGGCTGAGGTATGCGGAGCGAATGCTTCGACATTGCCCTTCGAACAAATGGGGAAGAAAGTAAAACACTTTTCACCGCACGCGTAAAAGAGAAAACGGTTTGATAAAAGCCACCCTCAAGGCCCAAGCTGTACGGAACACTCGCAAAGCACTCGCGGGACGTACGAAACGAAACTGTTTGGCGAATGCGTAGATTTCTCGTATGGCCGCGTGGGCGTCACGGTTTCGGGGTATGCCTTTTGTAAAGCAACACTTTTACCGCAGCGAACAACTCCCGTGGCAGCGAGTCGAGTCTCGAGTCTTGTGGTTAATGATTTCGCTTCGTTTCGCCATCAACTTCAGCCCACGATCGCTGTTGTCCCACACTCACACACAGCAATGCTCCGTCCCGTGGCGATGCGCGACGATGTCCGCGACTGACTTGTTGATGTTGTGGGCAAAGCGAGAGCGCTCCGAGGCTGTAGCGGCCGTACTGCATGGTCTGGTCGACACGATCCTCTCGGATCCAAGAAAGAGGGGAAGATGCATCCCCCCACAACGGTCAATGTTCACCAATACATGCGCGCGCGCGCCTGCCGACGTTTGTGGGCAATCCGTGGATGCATGAATCAACCATCGGCTCGCGTTGGCCGCTTGAGATGGTTTGCGTGCACGCAGAGGCCGCACAGCGCAGCGCGGCGGTATCGCTGCAGCTTCTACACAATGATGAAATCCGCGACCAGGTGATCGCCGTGTTTCTATCACAACAAGCTCTTCCGAACGAACCACACGAGCGCATCGCGGCCCGCGTTTGTTGTTGTGGAAAGCCGTCAAAACATTTGCTCCACTATGGGCACACGGCACGGAACTAGCATCACGCGATCCGTTCGTCCATGCTTTCGTTCATGGAAGCGGGCTTATTTTGTGGCCGGCATGTTGCTGCCGTCCCATTCGTAGGACATGGGAAATAGCTTAGAAAAATTATCCCTTCAAAAGACTTAAATCAACCACAATCGAGGCATGGCCTGGTTTTTTGATCAAACTGTTTCATGAATATTTTAGGAATTACTTTAAAAAATGGGATCAACTTGGTTTACAAAAATTGTGTGAAAAAATCGTTCCTGTACAATGCGATATTTTAAACAAACTAACAGCATACTTTACTTTATCGGCAACAATCGGCTTTTTGCAGTTTTCTTAAAAACAATGTCACCTGCTAGCAACTTTTTTAAATATGCTAAGTACTTCTGGTGGGTCGCTATAAAGTGTTCAGTTTTCAGTCAGGTCATCAACGTGTTCTTAACCTCTTTTCCCATGGAATGGATTTGTCTTACAAAAATTCCGAAAGTTTAATTGTAACAGCTGCAGTAACTGATACTTCTATGATAGAAACGTTTTCGATGGCCATTTTTGATGACGTATGAAGATTTTGCGAAATTAAAGCATAGCGAAAATCACGTGAGGATCACCAATGTGGCAGCGCATCGAAAATTCTATAACACGATGATGAGCTGACTGAGAACTGAACTCTTTATTTCGTCTCTAAAAACAAAATTGGATCGCTTCTATGCAAAACAATCCGCCACATATATATTTAATAGAATAGAACTTAAACTGCAAAATGTCGATTGCATTTTCATGCATTCACAACGATTACTCACTTTGAATTATTTTATTGTACGAATACATTATTGACTAGCGGTGTACACGGACAATTAACCTTACTCTAATTCCTTCCTTTGTTCTCCTGTTTTAGGCCCTCGCTGTGCAGGTGAAATGTTTCCAAGAGATTATCTCGATCGGTTACTCCGTGTACCGCATTCACGGATTGCCCTGGTTCCGCAGTCTTTCCTGGTACTTCCTGTTGACGTCGAACTACTTCTTCTACGGTGAAAATCTGGTTGACTACTTCGGTGTCGCGGTCAGCCGAGTGGTAAGGATCCAAAGCATTTTTTTCGTTCATGAAAAAGATTCTAACATCTTTGTTTCATTTACCATTGCAGGACTCACTCCGTTTTCTAGTCAAATATCATCGCTTCCTGTCGTTCTGCCTGTACTGCATCGGATTCGTCTGGTTCGTGCTGTCGCTGGTGAAGAAGTACTACATGAAACAGTTCAGTCTGTTCGCCTGGACGCACGTGGCACTGCTGATCGTGGTCACGCAGAGCTACCTGATCATTCAGAATATCTTCGAGGGCTTGATCTGGTTCATCGTACCCGTTTCGATGATCGTGTGCAATGACGTGATGGCGTATATGTTCGGGTTCTTCTTCGGCCGCACACCGCTGATTCAGCTCAGTCCGAAGAAGACCTGGGAAGGGTTCATCGGCGGCGGGTTCGCAACCGTCGTCTTTGGCCTGCTGATGTCGTACGTCCTCTGCCAGTTCCAGTTCTTCGTCTGCCCGATCGAGTATTCGGAGGCACAGGGCCGCATGCTCATCGAATGCGAACCGAGCTATCTGTTCCGACCGCAGGAATATCACATCTCACTGGTACGAAAGGAGCGGAACGATTGTTTGTCCAACGAAGGGTCTAATATGTTTTTATTTTCCTCGCAGTTTGCGTTTAGCAAAACAGTCACGATGTATCCTTTCATGCTCCACTCGTTGTCGATGAGCATCTTCAGCTCTGTGATTGGACCGTTCGGTGGATTCTTCGCTTCCGGATTCAAGCGCGCATTTAAAATTAAGGTAAACAACATGCATACAAAGATGCGATGTAAGATGCCCAAACTAAATTGTTTACGATTTCATTAACAGGACTTTGGAGATATGATTCCTGGACACGGCGGTATCATGGATCGCTTCGATTGTCAGTTTTTGATGGCTACGTTTGTGAACGTCTACATCTCCAGCTTTATTCGCTTCGCTTCCCCACAGAAACTTTTGAACATGGTATGAAGAGTGGCACTTTTCGTTCTACAAAGATGTATATGCTAATTATTCCGCTCATTTCAGGTCTACAGTCTCAAGCCAGAGGAGCAGTTGCAGTTATTCAATCAACTGAAGGGCAGTCTAGAGGAGCGAAATATTATTAATTTAAATTAGATTCCACCGAGCGTTTAACTAGTTACCGTTGTTATTGTTATTTCTATGTACACATGTTTCAGTTGTGTTTTTTTTACATTGTTAGTTCTTTCCCAATTGGTAGTAAGCTGCGATAATGCATCAACTCCAAACCGCTGACCAGAGATACGAAGAAATCCGCGTTACCCTGTTTCAAATTACATTTTGTTGGCGAATGTTCACGAACACTGAGGATACGTGTCCTCTAAGCGAAGGGTTCCGAAACAGGCAACAGTAGAGAACCGCGGTTAACGCGAAAAGAATGATCTCCGGGACAACAAGGGCCAATGATTTATATCACTTATGATCACTTAGCTATGAGTAGGAACGCGTTCTCTACGCGACAGTATTTTTCGGTTATTTGTTTTGCTTTCGGGACGCCGCAGTGTAAGGACGATGTTTATGGGACAATGCTGTGGACTTACACTCTCATAGAAGGATTAAAAAAACAGATACACTCAATTTACGACGAGCATTATTCTATTTTCCCTTGTTTTACAACAACGGTACCTTGAGATAAGACGCGAAGTGTGTTGTTTAATCGATGATTACCCTAGAGATAACGTAACGTTGAAAGAAAAGGAAAACGAACATATGATTGAAAAGCAAATGCATTAAATATTAGGGCCGGTCGTGCAGGTGTCATCGTTTTTTACGGCTTTCCATCAACACACAGACAGGCAAGCGCTAGACTCAATATGGATCAATAATGGGAGGAGGATCCTTGTGGATACTACACAAGTGGCCCAGTCTTGCACATAATCGTTTTCCATCATCACAGTTCTCCTGATGATATATTGTATATCCCTGAAGATGGTGTAACACGAATCTTGAGCAGGTTTCGCCCTGACTAAGCGGATCAGTGAATGAGTTTAGCTTTACTTTTCTCCGATGAAATGCACTTATAAGCATATCATAGAAACATCAAGCCATTTGTTCTCATGAAAAGAATCATGGACAAACGGAAAGTTATTCATGTCCAATACATCTGACAAATATTCCTTGTTGTTGAGGATAACATTCTACATGCAATCGTGTGCATTGTATGTCGTGTTGGAATGGAAGCTGTAAAAGGTAGCACAATGCACTAGATGTGTGGTAAGGTAATAATGAGCGATTGAAACAAAACCCCTGGAATTAGTGCGAAGAGAATGGTGGAGAGTTAAACGACGAAAGTCAGTCGACAAATCGTACATGATCGCATATTTAATCGAACTGAACCGAAGATACCGAAGCGTCGCGGTTGCGTTCGCCACTCCGGGCGAGTGGCGATTGGCAGCAACAGAGAAAAAGTAGAAACTTTTGTGCAAATTATATTCTATATATACATATACATAAACATAATGTAGCAGATGAACTGATATGTAGGGCGAACCAGATGAGGATGATACCATTTCATAACTATACCAGAGTCTATGTCGTACGTAACCGCGCATCTGTTTGGTGGAAGATGATATACTCTTTAAACAGGACACAGAAGCCAGGAAGATGGAAAGAGAAGCACCGTGGCATTCATCACAACAAAACCGGACGCAATGGCCACGAGGACATCGTTAATCTAGGAGCGATATTAGAACTAACAGGTTACCCGGCCGACTTGGGACGCGGGTAGGTGTGTCCCTTGCTGGCAGGTACTAAGGTGTAGGTTGATTTGTAACCACCAACAAACGTAGCGAATATCATGATGGACCCTTTAAAAATCTTACGTTGGACGATGACGATGAGCTTCCACGGGCATGTTTCGAATGGACGGAGAAGGATACAACACAGCTTCCCGATGAGGGCAAAACTGGATTCAGCATGATTTCACGTGACTGTAGATTCGTAAGTGAGTGATTTTCCCAACTCTACATGGTCGGTGGAGAAACCGCAGCGCAGATAATGACCCCCATCCCCTATTTGATGTCGATGTTTTACCAATGCCCTTCAACTAGGCGTACTTGCGATCTCCAGCCACCCGCATCAATACCACACGGCCGTAGTTGATTGATGTTTAGATTTTGTTTATTTTATAATGCAACAACGTTTAATAAAGAAATGTACGAGGCAATCCCCGTTGTCGTTTGCCCCCCTCAAACGGCCCAATCCCATTTCAGCCGTTTTATAGTCAATGGAAAGATGATGTTCATGCTGTTCATCCTTGGTTTTTTGTTTTGTTGACAAATTCTAATCACCTCCAACTAGTTCCACAACCATGTGGTGGCTTTGTTCGACGCAATAATGCGACTATTACATCGTTACATGGCGGAGTATCGCTAGCAATAAAAGTAGAGATATTAAGGTCGAAAAGTCGTTTAAGAACCGGAGTTGCTAAACCAAACTAACACTTATAATATAAATATGTGAGAAAATATTTAAAGCTGTTACCGCAAATACTGAATCAGGCCGGGAGAAGGAGAGTGATAGAAGAAAAGAAAATATAATGTGCAAAATATAAAGTAAATCCATTCCTCTGTGGTCCCTTGAGTTTCCACTAGTTTTGCGCATCGTTTGATAAAGCAGGATCGTGAAGTGGAAAACGAAATCGAAATTTTGACGATACATATTCCTTAAAGTGTCCAATAAAGAGCATCTCAACCCGTGCCCTATGTCCCATTCTCTTCGATGTGAATGTAAATGTTTGTACTTGTTTATTTAACATTTAAGCAATTTTGAACACGGTAGATGTTTGATGACAGATGTGTTTTCACATTTTATGAGTATGTTTTGTTAATTTTACTACTTATGAAATATACACTCTCCATCCTTCCGAGAATCTCAGTGGGAAATTCCCTAACGAGGTCTGTCCTATTCGATCATTGTTTTCAATCTTATTCTGTTCGATGTAGTGCTCTTCAATCTCATAAAAAAGGTGTACCGTTCTTTTCCTTATCGACTATGTGAGTGCTATTTTTTCGCCTCCCAAAAGCTAAATATACCGATGGTTTGAATGAGAAGTTGTGAAATTTACTCTTGCGGGCCTTGTATTTCCCAATCGCGTTCGAGAGGAATTCGAATCGACGCGTGCACTCCTAGAAAGGTGTTTGCCCCCGTTAGTCTACGATCTGGTCCAGACGAAACCAGCCGGCACGTGGCCTGACGAAGCATTTTTTCGGACGGGGTGTCGGTGACCATTTGTTTTGTTTTGTTTTGTTTTATTTATTTTTTTTTGTGTCTACGCTCACAGTAAATCGCTTGCAGAACCGTAACACGTGCGAAAAAGACATTTTTAACGTCGTAACGATGATTATGTTAAAATCTCCTGTCGTCGCTGACGTCGTCGTTCGGGGCACAGTTTTCCGGGCATGTCGCCCCTTCTGAGCTCTCCGGCTAATTTGTGGAAATTCCCATGTATAAAAAAAGCGATGGAGAAATCTTGAAATAAGGGTTTCAAGTTTTTCTTATGGCCATTAACCTCTAATCCAAATGTGATTGAAGTGTGTGATTTCTTTTTCATTGGGCGAAGGTTTTTTCGCCCAATGAAATGCACCATTTGTCGGTTTGTTGCACTTTTGGCCGGAGGGACTTATTCTCTACTCGCTGGAATTAGCAAATTATGCTTCGGTACACATTGCAATCTTGCTGCCAGTTTGATAGAAAAGGTAAAATTAAACAGTGGAAAAAGGGGGTAAATCTACATCAGCATATCTAGTCTAGCGTGGGAAGTGATTGTAAAGCGATCGCGATTATGCCCTGCGGGAAATTGTCTCATCTGCATGCCTATCTTAATTTGATTGCGTAGAATTTGAAGCAGATCGATTATGGTATGCGAATTTTTCATTTTCAATGTTAGTTGTTGAAATAGACTAGTTGTTTTTTAAAGCAACCTGGTAATATTCATATTAGACCGTTTTTCCGCTTTCGCTATGATATTTGACTTCATTATTCCACGACTCCGAAATCCGATAAAGTCTTTAAAATATATAACTTCATTGCTCAACCACTCCGAAATCTGTGGAAATAAATACCAAAAACACAGAAGTTTCAACGAAACTTCTTATTAGCATCAATAAAGTTCCATTTACTTATTTCGTTCAATCTTATCACTGCTAAAACATTTTAAATACACCTTCGTATGTTTATAATTCATTGCGGTGTCTTGAGGTGCAAAAACAACCGTGTGAGTTGTGCGAAAATTGCCCCTCTCTCCGTCGCTTAATAACCACTGTTCTTCATGATGCTGCTGTTGATGGTATGGGTTCAAGTTTAACGTTTCACCCCCGGTTGATGATCATAATGAAGGTATCACCAACGGGAGGGACAACACTTGCCACATCCAACAGTTCAACGGAAGCCGCTCAGCTGATGTCCCATGAGGTTGCCGTCATGGTTAACCCTGCCCTCTAAGAGCAGCAGGGTTCCGTTGCTTTCGTCTTAATTCCCACAGAAATCCTCCCACCTTTGAAAATGTCGAAGCCCAAGTCGACTGATGAGTCGAGCGATCATTGCGCACACAGGCCGTGCGCCAGTCGTGCACGGGGAGTCTTCACGAGTGGTTCATTATTTCGCGATCCGTGGAAGCTGGAACCGTGATTTCGAAGGACTAGCTAATTGGCCGGGTGAAAAACAAACGGAAGTGACGCAGCAGTGCATTAGGGTGGCCTGTGGTGGTTGTGAAGTTGTTTTACCCACCTTTAATGGAGTTATTGCCAATAATTTCACCACATAAGCACATGCAGTACAGTGTCGAACCGGAACTTCATTAGTGCTTCAGTGGTGGATTATTTTTGTGGAAGACACATTCTATCGTAAGGTGACATTTAAACAGGTAACTTTTTGCCTTGCTGGGATAAGATTCTGTTTACGTGACCTTCGCCCAGTATCCCCACGGCGCGAGAAGGGTTTTATGTGATCGTCGTAAAGATCGTTAACACGCACCTTAAATTGGACCACTTAAGTGAGATATCAACTGGAACTAATCGTACCTTTTTGGACGATCAGAAGTGTACGAGCAAAAGTTTTTTTTAGTGAGTTTCTTTAGCATCTATAAACATGAGGATGAACACCGCTGCAATGTTAATATTGCCGTGAAAAGAAAAGTAAAGAAGAATAAACCTTAAACTGTGCAAAACTGCTCCGAAGAGCGCGCCAGCTTTGATGGGAACTTTGATCTTGTTAATTACGGTTCAACAGTAGTGGCATTTTTTTTGCTTCCAAAGCCTACTAAGTACCATTCGTCGTTAGCCGATGGGAGTCTGTCGGCCCATAAGCTCGGAAATTGTACTGTGTTTTTTTTATGTGCAAAGAGTTGTTTATTGATTGAGTTGCTGGAATTTGTAGAGGAATGTCGCTGGGAAATTGTAATGCGAAGTACAATACTATAACCGGTTTTTTAATAGGTAGAGTTTTTCTTAGAAATGTTGTTTGGTACTCCAGCCCTAGGTGTTTGTATATTTTTAGTAAAATTGCTTACAAGTATTCCTAATAATGTTTTTAAATTTAATTCACAGAATCTGTGTATGAAATCTTCTGAGAAGCGCAGATCTTATTTTACAATGCATGTAAAATTCGCATATAATTAGCCACTACGGTTATCCTTCTGCTGACATTAACCATAGTCAAAGCACAAACCATTTTCTCTATGAGAGCGATGTACTTTTGGAGCCTTTAGTTTTTCGAGATAAATGTTTTTTAACGATATAAACAGGTTTATAGCATCATGAAATCGACCTTTAACGATTTAAGTCATGATTGGAGGCATTAACTTGGTCGTATAAAATACAAAGATTTATGCCATGTTAAACACGATTTACAGTACATCGTTGAGGGCATCGTTAAAAAAGTATCAATAAATTGCAAACAAGGAGTTTTTCTTTCATCGGAGTCTCGAATTGCGAACTCTAGATTTGCAAGCATAGAAATCTCCCGGGAGGTAAGCTGTTGCGACAGCATAGTACCACGATGACGTTAGTGAAATATAAAAAAAATCATACAGCTCACCACAACGTACACAACAAAATAAGAATGATAATGGCATCCGAACAAACACAAAAAAGTCTTCATTTCTGCTAGACTCGATCCAGACGACCCGGAATGAAGCTTTTGCGGGTTCGTCGCTTTCGTCACGCTTGCAACACCCCGAGCGTTGATGTCTTTTGTACTCGATTGTATGCGAGGGAATTGCCATCCATGATGTTGCACCTTTCTTCGTCGTCGTGTTTTTTGTTTTTGCGTGCAGTCTGGGTTAAGTTCCAGTTTATTCATTAGTTCAATGAAATGGAAAGTTAAACAGTAAATCTTGACGGGAAAATTATCATTTATTAAATCTATGATCGTTATTAGGGTTAACAATGAAGAGGAGGAAATGGAGTGCGAAACAAATACACTCCGTTGATTCGCTGCAACGTGTACGCTTATGAATAAAACAAAACGGACGTGTATGATAAGAAACAACAAGTGCAACATTCTGCAGCAGAATCATATAGCACTTGTTTCTGCAATGGTGCAAATAAAAAAAGCCGAATTGAAGTGCTCTCGAAGTCTGTTCATCAACCTAGAAAATGACTGGGAAAACAGACCGTGGGATATTTTGCCGATCGAAAACGGCTTGAAAATAATAAGAGTATGACACTTCTCTTATGCGTTTTATTGGTTTAAGCGAAGCATTCCTTTTCTGTCTTATCGTGAAGGCTCAAATACAGGTATGCCCCAATTTTCATCGTTTTCACAAGCTGTTCGTCATTGTTGACGCAAGCAATGAGCGCTGACTAGGTTATTATTGCGGTGATTGGTAGGCAATTTGACGTCAATATTCCATACCCTATTCCAAGATACGCTGCATGGCCAATAAAATCCGTTAACGGAGCCTTCCTGTGCTAGGGTTTTATCCTCATGTTATGGTTTTGTAACGAGTTTGTGGATGCATGCATGAGCATGAAAAACTAAGCAGTAGCAGGGGAGATACTATTTATGAGATTTTGACTACCAACTAAAGAGCTCCACCTGGTTAACATCAGAAGATTCATTGCATTGTTAATACTAGAATAAATTTCTTTGGAATCTTTCGATAATACGATTTGGAGGTCATTTTGACCGCTCTTTTTAAGACGCTTAGTTAACTTAATAACTTCTCTATTTTTGAAGTTTTCTATGATTCATAAACGACAACTTTTTAGTATATTAGTTGGCTTATATCTTTTTTAATGTTTTATGCACCTCTTCACCATCGGGATCGAATTGGAGGGTATTCATTTTTATTTTTTTAAATTTGCTTAGTCATCTATGGCAACTAATTTTATATTTTTAAGATCATAAATGACGCTACGAGCTGATCTTGAAGCTGTTTATTTTTTAATTTTCCTTAGTATGGAATTTCCGTTATTATGAAAATTGACGGTCATTTTCAATGGTCCATTTACAATCGCAAAAAACATGATTTTATTTTTTTTAAATGTTGCGTAATGTATTTGACTTATAGCGCACACTTGTTTTTTTAATTTGTATCATTCATTATTATTATTAAGTTTAGTTTGAACGGCCAGAGCGTATTAATGCTTCTTCAGCATTCTTGCTTGTCTTGCTCGGTTGCTCAGTGCCCGATACTTGGCCAGGCAACCGCCCTACCGATCAAGACGTATAACATTTACTACATATACTAATTACACGAGACTACGAGCAAGGATTAACATATACTAGTAGGAATGGATAGGACGTGGGAGGCTAAGGGATATATAGGGAGGTAGAGGAGAAGGTCAGAGAGTGATTCCGAACTCCATGGCGAAAGCGAATATGATCCGTGCATACTTGTAATCTATCTGTCCCAAGATGTCACGGATGGGGGTCACAGGGACCCTTCCTGCCGCTCGGACTGCGGCAAATAGTTCGGGTCTGGCGGCTTCAAACTCCACGCGCGACCAGAGGAGATGGTCTATGTCGTGGAATCCGTTGCCACAGCTGCATGCTTTACTACCAGTTATTCCTATGCGCTGTAGGTGCGCATTCAACGCATAATGGTTTGACGTTAGCCTCGACATCATGCGAATGAACGAGCAACCCACAGAAAAGCCTTTGAACCAGGGTCGCAGGTAAACCCGCGGTGATATCGAATATAAGAACCTACCGAGCTCATCCGCATCCCACAAGCTCTGCCATCGTGAGAGACAGAGCTGTAGTTGGACACGGAGGAACTCGTGAGGGGGAATTGGTCTCTCGAAAAACAGGTCGGAAAAGGCTCCCCGTTTGGCCAACTCATCCGCTTTCTCGTTGCCGGTGATGCCGCAATGAGATGGGATCCAAATCAGAGATACTCTGAATGAATTATCAAACAATGAGCCCAGAAATTCCAATATCTGTTTAATGAAATAATCGGGGCTCTTAGCAGCCTTCGCTGACCTGAGGACCTCCACTGCGCTGAGGCTGTCCGTAAAAACATGGTAATTTGTATCATTCATTTTGTAGATAGAAAAATTGAAAAGAGCTCAAATTTGCACTTTTCATTTACACCGAGCTAGCGGAATGATAAAAGGTGCATAAAAAACCAAAAACATCAAAAGATAGTCGACAAATAGCAAAAGCAGCCGTTTACAGATTAAAAATATTTTCAAAAAGTCTTAAAAAGGTCAATTTGTTTCACGGAACTGGTCGAAAATATAAATCCTAAAATTTTGTATAAATGTGGCTTTGAGTTCTAGGAATGGCCATTTTTTGAAAAATTATTCAACCTTCTTTTGAGATATTTAACTCCACAATTGCGTGGGGCCAAAATGACCGCTATTTGGATTTGAGTGTTAGAGCCGCAATAATTTAACATGATAAATTCATTATCGTTGTCTCATCAATTTTGATAAACGATCTTCTATTTCTAACGTTGGCTTACAGACTTGAACATAGTCTGACCTGCCACTTTCAACTGATCCAGCTTAGGAGCGGTTTAAGATAACATCGACGTATTCTCGGAACGTGCTTCGCACGCGAACAGGAAGCCTTAGCACATGCAAAAGACATGGCGTTAGAATGGAGCATCAATCATCTGTCGGTGCTATTTGTAAGTCCGTTACGATTAAAATACTACCCGATCAGTTTGCGGATGCCGCGTTTTACGGTTTGCATAATTCTAATTTTTAGATCATTTTCCTATATCGGATTGCACTCGCGAGTGGAATAGCGTCACCATACCCGCATCCTACACTGGCCCCAAAATACCTCCCATCCTGTGGTACATATGGTCAGCCCGTCTGTCCATTCCTGCCGGCTGCCCCGGGTATGACACCGAAGTGTGCCACCCCGGGGATGACGTTTTGCGAGACAAACCCCGACTATCCGGCGTGAGTATGATCCATTTTGGAGAATGTTAGGGGCATGAAGCATGTACACATGGGTTGTGATGATTATATTTTTCAGATATCTCATAAAACAATTGGTTGAGGCGCTCGGCTTTCAGCGGATTATCGCCAACGAGGAGCAGATCGATTTTAACGCCTACAAACCGATGGAAGAGGAGGAACATCTTCACCATCATTATCACCATTTCTATGGTTCCTTCAGTCAAATGGAGCAACCGAAGCCCCCGGTGGCAGGATATAGTTACAATCCGCCCGCACAACCAACGCTCCAGCAGCAACCCTCGAACATGGTCAGCTTCGATGGTCCAAAACAACACCCGCCGCCGCTCGTCCCCCAACCAATCTACATACCAAAGCCACAGCACTCGTACAACTACAACAGCTACGTGAAAGCACCCACCTTCAACCGTCACAACCCCACCCCCGGTGGCCAGCAGGGATACTTCTATCCCCCACCGCCGCGCTCGTCGCAGGTTACGCAGTACAGCCCGGCCGATTGGCTCAAACGGTTCGCGCGGGATCTCTCCGACAAACACCAGCGCCAGGCGCGGATTGCAGCGATGCGCCGGGTCGACGAGTCGGTCGATCCTTTCGACACGGAACCGACACCCTTTCGACTGCCGGCCATGTTGCTGAACGAGACGAGCTACGAACAGTTGCGGGGGGAAGCGCGCGCCAAACGGCAGACGGCGGAAGCGTTGCGGGAACCACTCTGTAGCGTACGGGAAAAGTACATCACACCGCAGACGGCACTCAACACGAAGGGTATCTCCAGAGTGTTCCAGTTCGCTAACAGTTTATTGATCCACATACTAATGTTACTAATGTTTTAGGTAACTGGATGTTTGTCGTGAACCAGGAGAACTCCCGGCAGCTCGTGAAAACAGAAGTTTGCTCGTAAGTATTACAACAATTGGAAATGCATCAAAACTGGATTTAAGTAAGAGTTTCAAAAGTTGTTATGCTTACTTTTTAAAGATGCTATAAGATATTTAAAAAATTGTTTCTTGTGAATTTCTTATTGCTAATCACTGTACAATTAGTTAAAATTTTATATCATACGTAAATATATTAAATTTAAGCACTAATATTCGTCGGGATTTCCAATAAAAAAAATCCATTGCAAGGTTATATCATAAAACTTGGAAAAAGATTTGCACACGTTTCACAAAATAGGCTAAATGATGTAAAAGTTCTCAAACCACGGGCCAAAAGAATCATTTTTTAATTTTTTTCTTCACGTGTTTTAAAATTTCTATATTAGAGAAAAGTGGAAAAATTACTAAAACATCAAAAATAGCTTTCTTACATAGAAAAAAGTACACCAACAATATGCAAAAATAGATATAGATTTATCCTACGGGATTGAGTTCACCATATCCTGGTCAGTTTGTTTAAAAACTAATTTTTGTTTGTGAGATTCGTTATTAAAATTAAGTTGAGACTTGCGAATGTAAGTTCTAAATTAGTCTAAATTAGTTGAATGTTATTGAATCATAATCGAGTTTCGATTTAACATTAAACAAAAAGACTTCCTGTATCAAATTTCGATCAAGTTGGCGATGGTTCGAATTGATGCAAGGATGAATTAAACTGACCTTACACAACTCTAATTTTATGGTCGCATGTACACTTTGTTGGCCAAGAAAATCCATGCAAAACTCCCACCGAAATCAAGCACTCGGCTTACTGTCGATACACGAGGGGTGAACCTACCAGAACCTGTCTAGGTTTGTGAAACTTTCGGAGGGCTTTTTCCCGCAAGCAGAAGACAAGCCACCAGTCGAAGGGAACGTGGTCGGAAATCATTTTCCCCGGTGTCGAACGGTTCCTTATCGGCCGCGGTGACCGTGTCAAGGGGAGTGCGCATTCCACCGGAGGGAACATCGAACGACGAATACCGGGGGTTGTTCCCCTAATGGCACTTTCCCTACACCACCAACCTGACTATTGCACCCCAAAAGTGTTTTAGAATTGTTCCCCTAGCATCTTTTTACAGCGAGCACTGAACGTACAATTATTAACCTGCTCGAAATCTTCTTCCAAATTTGCGCACTTCCTTGTTTTTCTAGGTCAACCGAATGCTCCAACCTGTGCAGCTTCCCGATCGGCTACAGTTCCCGGTGCGAGCAACGGTACGTCCAGAAGCGCCTGCTAACGCTCGATCCGTCCGGTCGGACACTGTACGTCGACACCTACTGGTTTCCGAGCTGCTGCGTATGCTCGCTGTACTCCGGAAACTGAACTGGCGTGGACGACACTTTCAAGAGGCTTAGAAGAGTCCTTTTATGCAAAGAGTTACAAAATTGTACTTCTACTCCACGCCACGGCCATCATTGGTTCGTAATTGTGCTGGATTACGTTCAACCAAATGACATGATCGGAAAATGCTCAACAAGGACTGTAATAAATGATATATTTTAGACACCAAAACCCGTCAACGTCATTCAATGATCAATTATTTTGGATATACTATGTTGAATTCAATGTAGTAGAAAAAAGTCGTTAGCCTATTGTTTGTATCGTTTAGTTAAATTTCCACTCATCTCAAATACCCAGCAAGTTAAATTAAATATTGAAGAATTCGCCTTTATTAAAGGATGGATTGTTTTGTTTTCAAATTCAGTATGTTCAAAAAACCGCAAAGGTTAAATTCATATGTAGATTATAAAATTATTATTATTATTATTGTCTGCTATACTGATATATTATATGTCTGCTTAATGATAATTAAATTACATTGAATTGATAGTATTTTCAAAATATTATTGATTTGATTGTAATATTTTGAAACAGCCAAATAAAATTGTTTTCCTATCGTTGTTTCTGGTTTTGCTCTCAATATTGAGTTATTCAAATCATTTCTTCGTAACGTCCTGCAACGATTTCTTAAATTTAATATTTAAATAATGAGCACACATGGCAAAGTTTATAAAAATAAATCATCATATGTTTGTCCGCGTATGAAAACGCAAGGCACCCGGCAGTCGCTATGGGGGAAAAATATGCTAAAGTGTACTAAAACATAACATGAATAATTTTCAAATAAACCCCACCAGGACGGGAAGAAGGAAAAGCGCACGTCAGAAGGGAAAAAAAATGTAAAAATCGCACAAAACTACAATGGCGTATCATAAAGCAGTCATCACGGCATCATCAGCCGATCGTGGACAATACTTCGTCCGCAGCAAGGATACGTGCGCACGGGATGAAACCGACGGCACGGGAGACTCCATCGCAAAGAATTATGCTACCGGTAGATCATAAATTTTATTTTTAATCAGCCACGGCCCGGTTCGCTTGTTGTGTGCCCGGGCCCGGTGTCGATGGACCCATCTCACATACACACACCGGAGAACTCATTTGGCACATAAAGGTTTCGCTTCCCTGTCGTTGGCTTTTCCTTTTCCTATTCCCGAAACGGGCACTGATGTTGGCCTGGTCGTCCTTTTGGACGTTCTGGTGGTCTCATATTTCCTCGCCGGTGTGTACGTTTGCGATATATTTATGGAAGTGGTGATGTTTGCATTAACAAAAGGGATAATCGGGAACCCGGCAAGGATCAGATCGGAATTCGGCACATACGAGCGTAGCGTCTGGCAGCAACAAACGTTTGCCGCACTCGCCCCCGGGGGCCCCCGAGGGCCCCGCTTTAGCGTGTTGATGTTTGCTGAGCGGAAAGGAAAAGAAACTCGAGAAACATACGCGCAAATCCAACGGATCCGTTTTTGGCAGACATTGTACGTACGGTGCGCCGTGTTTGATGGATGTCCATCAGCAGCTCGGCGAGTGCAGCGTGCCGGAGAAACATCTGGGAAATTATGCATTTTATCATAGTTTATGAGGGCGATGTGAACGAGAAAAGACCGAGAGGGTAAAAGAAAGAAACGAGCGAGACCTTGGGCAGAGGAAAGTAGAAGTCCGAAGTAAAACTGAAAGGTGATAAAGAGAAATGGAAGTGTGGAGGATTTATCGATTTCGGATTTCGAAATTATAGAAAGACACATGTCGTACTGTGTATTTGCTTCTTTAATCATTTGTTTCATGGTGTAGAATTCAATAATCACGTACGAATTTCTTTAAGATTTTTATAAACGACATATTTGCATACTATTCCCTACTTTTGTTTAATCAATTGCATAATACAGTAAAATGTTATGTGTATATTTTTTTCAAACCTTTTTTGAGATATTTTTAAATGTTTTACAGCAACTGTAGATAGAAAAAAATCACAACAACCTGTTACAATTTAAAATGTTGTGCCTTGTCACTTTTTTCCACAGAGATATCAAAGATTCAGCATACATCTTACGATCAGTAATCTGTGTCAGTAGTTAAATGAATATTCTTAAAAATTTCAATGAACAATTATTCATGACTTTTTTTCCTGTGGCTGAAGCTGTATTTCTTGTTGATTTTGAAATTGTCAGTGAACATTGCGGTGTGATGTAAAATTATATTCCAATCTTCAAGTTCAGTAATTTGGTAAGTGAACTAAAACTCAAGAAGCAACGATGAGTAACTTAATTGTTGAATTCTTTAATACTTAGATCCAAACGCGTTTTGGTAGCAATGAGTTGACATATGGATTTTTAGGATCTTGGTCATATCTTGTTTCTGTTAACGATTAAACAATGACTTGTGGCCATTCGTTTTTGTTGTTAGGACTGAAAACTCCAGTAAAAAAAAGTATGTATGTTAGAGCATGAAAAGTAAACCGAACTGAACAATTTAAAAATAACATTATTGAACGTTCGTGTTGTGAAATGTTTGCAAGGAAGAACTTTACCAGAAGAAACCATATAATAGAGTTTCATATCAAGCTTGATATATTGACCGAGCAAAATATTTTCCTAGTACAAAATCGAATGGAAAATTTATCCTAACGTTTCGATGCCTCCAAATGTCACCAATAGCGACGGAGTAAAGCAAAAAAAAGGAGTTTTATAATGAAAAAAAAAGGAAAATCCTCCATCACTCACAATTCACCTCGCAACACTCGAGAGTCACTCCGTTTTCATCTCCACCATCCCCTGCATGCACCTTCCCACGGAAGTGCATCGTCTAACGTTCGTTCTGCTCCTGCTTCAACTGCATCGCCGTATCCGTTCATCGCCGCTTTCTCGTTCCCTCCGCGCGCCCTTCAAATGTCCCGCTTCAGCGTGTACCGTACCGAAAACTGCGTTTGCGCACGGGAAGGGACGCAAAAAAGGGCTCGGAAGCCTGTCAAGCGTGCGTTGTTCGGCGATCGTTTGGATGGCGTTTGCGCGAGCTACGTACAATTTAACTACACACGCGCGCTGCGATGAATTTGATGGCCGCAAACAGAAAGGGAAAGAGAGAGTGAGTGAGGGAACAATTTCCCGAGCACATAAAGGAACAAGGATGAATGTCCTGGACGGCGGGGGGAAGTGTGGCTGAAGTGTGCGGTACGCTGCATATATCAACAAGAATGGGAAAAATAACACATGGGAGCGAACGAGACGACGGGCTAGCCGGACGATTCGTTGCCCTCGTTGCCGGCTGTGGCCGTGCCTCGTGTAGGTCCTTCCGGATCGGAAACGGGTGTGAGCAAGAGGGAAGGGCTCGTGGTGCGGGGAAGGGCGTACGAGGAGGAGCAGGGAGGTGAAATTAATGGAAAACAAGCGGGACAGGAAAAACGAGACCGCGCAGCATAAGCCCTTCTTGTGCAGGAAGGAAGGAAAAGAGGGAAGAAATGAGACGGCGGAGTGGAGGCAAGCGAAAATAAAACTCAACATCTGCTCGTTTTTATAACACGGAAAACATATCAAACACATTGAACCGAGCGGCGTCCGCGGGTTTTAGTTTATTTTATTCCATTCTTACCCTCAAAAGGAGCGAAAAGGAAGGAGAGTGCAATTCTGGATTCTCCCTCCTTTCCTATGTTCCGTCAGTAAACGAGTGTGTGTGTGTTTGTAAGAGCCAAGCCAGGGACAGATAATGTGAAAAGTGGTAGAAAAATCGTAAGGACTTATAGTGCAGCCCGTCCGATCCGTCCGTCAGGAGTTCTCCCGATCGAAAGATACGATGAAAGAATGGGAAGAGTGTAAGGACCGGGTGGAAGGGCAGCAGAAAACGTAGCATGACCACATGGCTGACGGCGCAAGCGGACCGCCGGGTTCCGCGTGGCACGAGCCGTGCGCGCATAATGCAAATGCTTCGGGCTCGCGGAGACAAATGATGGCCCAAAACGAGACCCAGTAAAAAAAGGAGCACCGAAGTGTGGAAAGAAAGAAAAGAAAGAGAGAATTCGCTCAAGGAATGTCGTCCGGCGCGGCCCGAAGATGCGGGAGATTCTTCTCGAGATGTTTCGAGGTGTCTCGACCGTCCGGCGGAATCCCGGTAGCTGTCGGGAAAGCGTTGAAACCTTTCCTTTCGGCAACCAGCGTGGATTCGCTGGAGGGATTTCAATTTCGAGCAAGCAAAAGGTGAATTTTATCTCACCCTTTTTATGTTTCCTTTTTTCTTCGGGTGTTGCAATGTAAGATGATCACTCTCAGGGAAAAGGTGGACTCTGGGAAAGATGAAAGTGTATTTATGTCAGCAGAAGGCTTACACTTATGTCGTTCGCTAATTGGATGTTAAGGTAAAGGTGTGAAGAATATACTCCAGTTTCATCGATTCATCTTCAAAAAGAGTTCGTGTGAGCAAGAGTGATTAATGTTATTACCTGAATCGGTTATAAGGAAACGCAATCATTACTTTCTTACTATGATTTGTGGCTATCTTGTAGTTTCAACAAGTTGATAAATTAAACAATTTTCTTTTTTCTTTTTAAATTTCTTTTCTATTTTATATTAATGTGACCAGAATCATATTTCTAGCGACTCTTTTGTGTATGTTCTAGTTGTATCTTACTATTTACTCATTTAATTAAGTTCTCTCAGTTTTCAACAAATAATCATGCGTTATTATTACGACGTTTTCGTATTTAAAATAGAGCTAGAACTTTGTTCCAGTTCCAACTCGATTCGTGCTTTGTTCTTACTTGATCGAGATTTCGATGCTTGATTATTTAAATGATCTTCTCTTTTTTTCTTCAAACTTTAAAATGTTTCTTGCAAACATTTGTACAAAATGTTAAATAATTGATCTTTTATCCACAATGTTTTTCGAAATGAGCGTATGATAAATGTCCTGGGACGTATTATCGTTTGTAAGGACAAAATTGCCATTCGTTTCATTTGATGACCCTCGGCAGACGTTCGCCCACCTTCGAGCTGCACATGCAACGATGGGTGTCTCCGCTGGAAGCCATTGTACGCCCGAAGGACCCGAGATTCGTCGTGCACGGTGTGGCGCACAGTTGCTGGCATTTTCCTCGGTATAACATGCTGTTACGGTTCTCCTGGTTTGGGGTGGTATGTGAGCAGCTGGTGCGTATCAAGACTTCCAGCCTCGGTTCACCTGGTTGCGGGTCAACAGGCTTTTTTCCCAATCACTTTCTTCCAATCGGCCCGAGGACGGTGCTTGAACTTTGCAGCCGAGCATCGGGAGGGACAAATAAAATCCTTCTCCTCGGGGTTGATTTCCCCTCGTGGTACCTGGCGGTTTTACTGGGTGCTTTGTTTGCTTTTCAAAGCTGCTGTTTTTTTGGCAAAGGTGAAACGCCTTTCTTTGGCAACCGTCAGGAGCGGACAACGAAGGTCCTTGGAGAACGAGGGCTGCATTGCGCCGATTGCCGATCATGTTCCGAGGCGATGCTCGTACACAAAAAGCGATCGATGCCCAGAAGGGAACATTGTTTGCAGGAGATCGCCGGGCCAGGACTATTGGAAGGAGAACTTGAGACCCGCCGGGCTTCGTCTTCGGCGTGTGATGGAATGCTATCGATTTTATGTTTTTATCCATCTTTCTCGACCGTTTCCTTGCTTCTGCGTACGCACAACCATTGCCAGCATGCCGGAGGATTTGTTTTCCGGGGAAGTTTTTCATTGTTACCGAATTGAATGTGCCAAAGTTCGCCGTTGCATTGCGATGCGCTGGCATGGAATCGCTTGGTCGGATCTTTCCTTGGCGAGGCTGCAGCTGGCGATGTCTTCGAGCACAATCCGGTAGCAGGCCAACGGAAGGTCAAACCGAAGGCTAAAACATCTTCACCCGGGAAACGCGGGTCCAAATGTCATCAAATGTCGACGCAGCGAGCCATCCCAGGTTCTTATCAGCCTTGCAACATACTTGTTATGCTGACTAATGGTGATTACTGTCGCAAAAAAAGAGCAAATTAGGAAAAGAAAAAAAAAAACGGTGTCCCCGATAACGGTGCACGTTTGAACCATTTATTTTCTACCGCGTGCGTGCGTCATTTTGTGATCCCATCCGTGGCCGCGACCGTAAGCAAGGAAGTTAATAATGGTTTTGGCAAATGATGGTGGAAGTGCACTTTTCGCGGAACAGCACATACATTATACCAGAGGAAAAAAAACACATAATGAACAAACGGTCATCGCATCTGACACCTCACGGCACACGACGGCTGAAGGTGAGATGATATTAATACAAAAAAAAAAAAAAACAAACGGGAAATATCGAGTGAAAGCACACTTTTCTACAAAAAGTTAAATTTTTAATGCAATTGCACGGTTGGCTGGAAATTATCAGCTGGCGGGCCGTTTGATGGCAGCAAGGTGAGTGTGGACATTTTTATCTCGTTTTTCCTTCAGGTGATAATTTGTTCTTTAGGAAGTTTTATATTCTGGAATGCTTGTAAGGTCACTGGCCTTCACCTTAACGTGGCGTTCTCCATGCGCATCTTCATGCTACTGTTATGCAACTTTGAGGACGATTGCAAAATTTATTGCCACAGGGTTGTAATAACCCATTCTGAAATGACTTCTATCAATTAATTTATATTTATTTCCTTTTTGGACCTTACACACAAACTGGACGTTTGGACCCATTTTGGGACGCAAAATCTTTAGAAATTAATGTACATATCATCGACCTGATAAACACGGTTATTTAAATAAACCTTTTTATTTTATGACTACCTGGCAGGAAATATTTCGTTGAAACATTATTAGTTAGCTTATTTAAAAATGGATTTGTATATTGTTTTTCAGATTGGGTACCAATCGTTCTATTTTTTTTTTTCGTTTAACTGTTAAAGCTTCGGAATGTTAATTTTTTGCTTTTCGAAGTTTTTTGATTCAGTATTCTAGAATAGTTAGGTTAGTAATAGGAAGGAACGATAAAATGTAATTTAAAGATTGTAAACACCCACATAGTAGAAGTTGTGTTGCGTGTGTTTTAAAAATTATGCTTGGGGAAGTTTAGCCCATTTGTAATTGGATAAAAATCAACCCTTAGAATTTGTTTTATAACCAAATTTCATCAAAAATGAATTTACTAACAAAATGTTTTAAAAACGCTTGGCAGTCAACGTTTTAAACCATCTGGTTTCGAAAACCAACCAAGGAATAAGTTTGCCAAGATTTGACTTTTATAATTACTACAGTTTTAATGTTGCTTTTTTAATTTATTTACGAGGCAACATCTTTTTAGAACTCATGTCAGTTGGCTATCAAAAATTATAGCCATGGCAGTCAACGTGTTAACACGTTAAGAAAATACATTAAAAGACAACATCTCAGCTTTTACGTGTTTGTGAATACTACTGAATTAACAAAATATGGCCTTTCGGGATGATTCCGCTTGAAATCCCTGATGCGTGTTAGTAAACCATTATGAACCTTTAGTAAGCTCCCCATTTTGCGCACGTGAACAAACTATAGCAACCCTTTTTTGACACGCTTTCAAAGCGCTTTCCCTCTCGACCTAATTTTACAATTTTTAAAAATTTATGAAACATTGTATTCCCACCACGTCCGATACAGGAGTGGTTTTTTCCTTTTTTTTCTTATGTCCACTTTTCTTCTTTTCTACTTCTAGCATGAATGCATCTTAAAACGCGTCCTTCGAAACTTCAGTTGGGGGGAAGGTTTTTTTCCGTTCCTTATTTGCTGCGCAATTGTTCAACAGCCCTTTTTTCTGCACAAACGGGGCAATAGGAGCGAATCGTCGGGCTAACGAGCTGCTACGCACATTCGCACACATTTGCATTAATTTTCCCCTTTTGTTGTGCGGGCCCCCTGTATGACAGCCCACGCACACCCTGGCGCCAACTGCATCGCACTCCCTCGGGTTTTCGTGCTCTTTTCCCTTTTGTGATCCACGGAATCCGCCAAGGGGTTGCAATTGAAAATGCGTTCTTTTCTCGAACGCATGATGACCCCGTAGCAGAATCCCGTTTCTTCAGATGGATTCCCGGAGCCGAAAGGATTCCACCCCGATGGGGCAGGTTCCGCAACAGCTCGAGATGACGCATTTTCCAACCCCAACGCGGATAGGGGGTTTCGTTCCCGATTTCCCACTTGCGCGAGTTAAGGAAAAAAGGATGTTTGCAAAAGGATGGCTTTGTGAGGCTCCGGAGTGGGTAGCGTCGTAAGAAAATTTCCCGCTTCTCGAGTGCTTCCTTGTGGGCGGCGTGTGCATCCCGCCAAGAACGACCAGCACAAGTCGCTGCTGGTTCACCCGGGTCCCGGATTGGTTCGGTTGGTTGGTTTAGTTAACGGATCGGATGCGAACGGGAGCCAGGATGTGCGTACATCTTCATCAACGCCAAAGACACCGCTAAAGGCGCTGGCCGTTGGCAGGGAAAAGAAAATCGATTCTTGTTCCACAAACCAGCACCACTTCTACGATGGAAATCCTTTGCCTAGTCGGAAAAGCGTCCCTTTTCCTTTTTCCGTCGTTCGTTGAACTAAGAACATTTGCTGCCACCGATTCCACCGATTAATCCTTGGCAGAAGTGCGTCCTTTTGGGATGGGGAACGTCGAGCGGATGCTCTAGGATAACGCATTTTCCTGAGGGCAACGAGAAGAAAAGAAGTTCTCCTCCCACCGAAACGATCAGTTAACTCTTGAGGGGCAAAAGTTTGCGAAAGTGTACAGGGTTTTTAATTTGTTCAGTATTTTGTATTATGTTTGCTGACCAAGACGAAAACATCTACTACATATTTTAGCTTTTTTTTATGTATGGATTTCTATGTACACCTAAAACTCGACCAATATAGAACCGTCGCTTCTGAAACTTTTCACACATTAAGTTTAAGTACTGCAGATGTTGTTGAAGGTTTGTTTGATCACTATTTTTTGATAAAATCATCTAAATTTTACAATTTAAACTCAGTTTTACTAACCCAAACAAAACAAGCATGTAAACAAATGTCAAGGTGTATCTACCATAGTTACACTAAGGTTTATACATCGCGGGGAAATTGATGAAATATCAAAAATTTTAAATATGTCGTTATTGTAACTATTAAATTCAAACATATCTTTCAAGTATTAGTTAAAACCATAATTCTTTTCTCAATTCCTTCTTCACCGCGCAACGCCGGGGCGTCAAGCTAGTTAATAATATTGTTGAAATCAGCAAACCAAAGAGAAATTTCCAAAATATTCACTTCACAATGTTTGAAAGAGCAACACATTTTTTTACGTTTCTAATATTTACCATCGAATTGAAAAGTCAATTAAGTTCTTACAGTTTTGTTTAAACAAAGACGATTACGAAAAATGCTGATTCCATTTCAACGTGTTTGGAATTTTTACACAACAATGTCACGAGAGAATCATTTTTGAATATTCAACAAGATAAGACAATGTGACAAACCCAAAAGAAAATTACATAACTCTCTTATTGTTTTTCATATATTTTTTCTTAAAGGATATTGTTTTATACACAACAGTAGTGAAAAATGTGGCTAACATGGCCTGGGTGAAGGTAAAGAGTGCACCACGTGAATAATTATATTACTAGTGTATGTATAAAGATTTGTTTTTTTTTTATTTCTTTATAATTACATAGTCATAGTTACATTATCGAAACATAGTTGCCTACCGTTCCGACAAATTAAATTTAATTATTTGTAACGTCAAAAAATGAATTTTTCATCGTATATTTTCATTTTTCTGAGCTATGAATGCAAAAGTCCGTCTCGCATCTGTTTATTTAACGAAGTGAAATTGCCAACGGTAAGTATCATTCTATTAAAAACACGTAATCTTGTGAAATTTAAAGGTTCAAGAAGTTGTTGGAAAAGGTGAATAAATGGCGTCATTGGAAAAACCGGTAAAAAAAAAGAGCAGTAAGGTGCGAAGGAACTGCTCGCGGACTGGCCGGGTTCGTGCTGAAGGATGCATTGAATCATTATCCTTTGAATGTTGTCCCTTCCACCCTGCGAAATCATTCCACCCGAAGTGTATGTGCGCTTGCAAGTGCTAGTGTATGGAAAACGCACTTTTAACGCGTAGTAGGAATGAGCAAAAGCAAAATAGGAAAAACACTCCATCCCGGATCCTATCCGCCGGGATAATCAACGACGGAAGAATGATTCATCCTCCCTGATTACTCACACTCCTTCGGGTGGTCGCAGTAGGCAGTGGTCGCCCCGTGGTCCTATGCAAACACCAACACACATCAACCGAGCGCAGGCAAAGGAGTGTGAGTATGTTTTGATCCTGCCGAGTGCAGCAGATGAAGCGATGGAAATGGGGAAAAACATGGCATGCTGCCCTGCCAGATACCAGCAACGCACCTCATTGCCAAGGAACGGTGGTGTGGATGAGTGCGAATGTGTTTGTGCTTCTACGAGTTGGAAACCACATCGTTCACCCTTGTGTCAGCTGCTCGAGCTTCGTTTTCAAACACCCGACGCCGAAGATCCTACGCCGGATGGAAAACGCGTTCGGAAAAATTCAACACAGCCATACACACTGATACACCACCAGGACGTGGACTTCGGGTGTGTAGTTGTGAACCAATCGTCCCGCAAGTAGCGAACTAAGGAAAACAAGTTTCCCGTTGCCCTGGCAACGGACCAAAAACGGGAAATGGTGCTCGTTTGGCACGCGTTTTTCACCGGTTTTTGTTATTCTTCCGTCCTTCTTTTCCGGCACCCCGTCGCTCCCCTGCCGCCCCCTGTCCCGCACATACAAACGCACCGAGCGCAACAAAATGAAATCCTCACGGGATTTTCCCTTTCCGCCGTGCCGTGCTTGGGAAGCGAACTTGTAGCGAACTGGCGTTCGGAAAAACTCAACATCGTGCGGGCATTTGGGGTTCGCCTGTTCGGTTTTCCCGAACGCCGCGTAGCCGAGCGCTGTTTGCGGCGTTTGCAGGAGCGCATTTCTACGGACCACATGTTTCACATTTTCACAACGACGCGGTTTTTCCACTGCAATGTGGTTTACCGTTTACTCTGGTGTCCGTTTTCTTTTTTTTTAAATTTTGTTTTCGTTTTATGGTAAACCGAAGGAAAGTTGAACCTCAACTGCGAGTGTTTTAACTAGCGTAAAACTAATTTGTGACGGTAATTAATCTTTTACCGGTTCCGTTTTAGAGTAATTGAATATATATTTAAGGTACTATTTTATCACACATTTAAAGACATGTTTTAAACTTATCTTACTCGTTTCAACAGCAAAATACTCAACCATTTTAAACATAGTTACCTCCTTTGAGGTGACATTTCTAATTCTAAGCAACAGTCGACGCCAAACGTCAGCCCATTTCCAGCTTCAGACAACCCGATGATCGAACACGATTTGCCGTACTCGCTGAGTATGGAGGTAATAAAAGTTTTACGATAGTACTATAGGTACTTGCGATACCGACGCGTTCAGTACTGTTGTAAAAATAAGAACGCAGTCAACGAGCGCAAATAAATCAAACGCCGAAACCGAGGCAAAACTATTCGCTAGAAAGATTTAATTCGCCAATGAAAATAAAATACGGATCACGCTTCGAAATGCTTGTAGGACTTTTTATTGCGCCTTTGGTATGAAATGGTTAGTCTGATAATGTGGAAGCGACCGGGATGGAGGCTGCGTATTTTATGGGATTAAAAAATTGTAATCATGCAATCAACCGACCAATCGAAAACGGGATGAGCGCGTTTGTCGGAAAAGGAGGTCGAAAAAAAACAGTAATTTGCTGGTTCAGAATATTTTGTCCATTCTTCCTGAAGCAGCAATTTCAACTGCATTATGATGGTGATATTAAACACAACAGCACATACACACACACACACACGAGCACGAGCATCATGAGGCACACTAAAATAATCAAATAAATCATAAAAAAGATCCACGGCCGTTACTGGAAGGATGAAATGAGGCGCAAACAAACTTGAAATGGCCGGAAAACGCAGCATCGCATGCGTTGGTGCGCTGGTTCGATGGGGAAAACTTCACGCACCGGTTGGCCATTTGGGAAACTCGGTTGCTGTTAGTTCGCGCTCCATGGTATCCTTCCACTTCCGGGATTGTCAATTGCGATGCGTTCTGCACAAAGTTTGCACCACTCGTTCGTAAAATGGTGGTACAGTTTGTGGGATTTTTTAAGCTGTCCCGGTTGGGCAGGGTTTTATTTATTTTCTACTCGCTCAGCTGACGCTGCACTAAAAGCTGATTACGGTATCCAAACAACAATCATCAGCATCAACATAATCTTCGTTCGGCTGGTTAGCAACTGCCCCAGGCAGTGGGCAGAAAAGGCAACGGGAAGGGGGAAAAATATTGCAGTTGAAACAGGAAAACGGGTCGTAAAGTGTATGTGCCCGATTTAAGTCAACCGAAACCAACGTCCTGCCCACCGCCACCATGAGAGGGCGATTCATTGTCCGGTGGGTTGAGGATGAATGGTGCTGGCGACGAACATAAACCACGTGACACAGTTCGGTAGCAAAACCGTTTTTTTTGGTTTTTCCCCAATTTTTGGCGGAAAGCATGAATCATACTTACGATAACAGGCGTAGCATGAAACGAGACGCGGGTTCTGTTTTTTGTATCGCTCTCCCGTTGAAGTGTCCCCAAGCAGGACTTCGGAAAAGCGGGTACCGGGTAAAAGATATTTGCAGGAAATGAAAATGTAGTTTCAAAAAATAAAAAATAACACACCGAACAAACTGCCCCTACAAACACGCACCCCAAACCCGCGAAGAAAGAAAGGAAAGTGTGCCGCTCATCAGGCCACAAACCAACTGGCAACTGATTAACGTGTTTTAATTTCCTTCAAACATCATTTTCGCGCGGTTCCTCACCTTCACTTCCGTTTCCGACAAAGGATCTGGGTTTTTTTTTTCTTTCTTGGCTGATGGTCTTCTCTCCCTAAGAGAACTAAACGGCCAACCCCGGGCCATGTCGGCGTGTAATTTCTGGCGGTTCGAAAGTTATGGTGCAATAATTTCATTTCGATTAGAAAATACGCTCAAGCTGCAAGGTTTTGCTTACTTTATGGTACCGTGGTGGGGGGGATTTTTCAGAATGTTTTTTTCCTTGCCTTTTCACTTGCGTTCATTTTCACCGCAAACCGTGCAACCGGAAGACAGTGAAGTCACATCTCTATCGCGACATCGGTGCGCTTCACTTTGCTACAGTGAGTGCAGAGCTACTATGTGTAGAAAATGCTATTTCACTATTATTTAACAAATTTATCAGATCTTTTAATAATTTACCTTTAAAAAAACTGTACGGATCTTTAGTTCGCTCAATTTAATTTATTTTTTAGTCAATATCCCCAGGGTTTAAATTACATATATCATTTGAAGCCTGTATAAGAATCAATTTAAAACCATGAGAGTCACACATGTATGTTAATATCAAGAAATACGTTTATATTTTTCAATCGTACGCACTAAGGGTCGTTAGTTTTTATAAATAACAGGGAGTTTTGGTAGCCAGTTGGAAGGGTTAAATTATTGAAGGTGTTATTGAAGGTTGTGCATTTTATTCATAACAAAGTAAAGCTACGATTTGCTTTGACGACGACTTTTATCGTTTTTATTTTTTATCTTGTTTTTTAAAATTAAAATTTTCTTCGTATCATTTTCTGTTAAATTATAATGGAGTATTGATTGCTTTTTTGTATTATAATTGGTTTAACCGTAGTTTTTTTAAGAGCGCCAAATTCCTTTAGTTTATCTCAAACATCCGGTCAAAGGTCCGGGATATGGCATTTACAGTTTAAGTCCTTTTAAAACTTTGTTGGTTGTTAGTTTGTATATTAGAAAATCCTATGTTTATGAAAATGTACAAAAGTACAAATATAGTCAAACACAACACAATATTGAAGAGATTCACCACTGGTACCACCTTTACTTTCTTTCTAGTGTCTTTACTATTATAGTTTCAGGCTCCACTGTATCTCACCGTTTCACATCCACATTGGCCTCCAGTCCCCAGGCTCAACCCGGAAGGAAGTGTGGAAGTTTAAAACGTCATCTACCACCATCCTCGCATAAACGTTGCCCCGTTTCTTCTTGCCACTCTACCTTTCTTTCCTGCCACAAGTTTGGGACTCCAATAAAGTTTATGAAATTACGGGAATTTCTCGCCGCAGCTCGCGTAAATGACGATGGCACGGTCTGGCAGCGAGTATCGAGGACATCAACACCCTCCCGTGCCAGGTTTGGCCAAAAACTCGTGCGCTCCGAATACGAGAGCTGCGGGCAATCAACCTTGAAGCGCGTGTCTCGCTGGGAGCGGGGTAAGGATCGTCCTGGTGGCACTTGATCTGCTCATTTTCACTCCACCACTTTTCCGCTCCGTCGGAGCTAGTTCACCCCGAGTGTGTCGCCTGCGATGAAAATGGCACGCCACCTTCGAAGGATAGGCCTGCGTTCAATTCCTTCCGGCTTCGGATTTTTTTCTTTCTTTTCCCTTCGCCAACTTCACTGGATGCTGCAAGCACCAGACTCGATGGAATGGTAAAATTTTTACCAACCAAATGGAAACGGAAGAATGCTGCACAGAACCTGCCGTAGCTCGGAAGTCCGGCAACTGTAATCTGGAACCTTTCATCTTCCGTCGTTCGGTGCGGAAGTTAGGTGATACATTGGCACGATAGGAAGGCGGGCCGTAGCCAACTCGCGTACCGATGGTTGCGATGATAAAAATAAATAACTCAATAAATTTTTGAGATAATTTTCTCATTTAAACAATTTAATAAATAACAGTAAATACGAAAACAAGTGCAACGGCGGAAGGTCTGGTATTCAAACCATTGCCACGGTGGAAAGGGAAAGCGCTAAAAGTGCCAACAAACGGTACGCTTGACTTAGAAAGGTGTTTTTCCTTACGGGTTAACACCCTTTCCATAGGGCTACGGAAGTGCCAACAAGCCGTCCGGGGGTGTTGAATGAAAAAGGTGTCTTAATGACACTGCAAAGACGTTTCGAATCTTAGGGTAAGATAAGGCGAATGGGACGGTAATCGTTTGCCCAGGAAACCGAGTGGGCGGGGATGAAAATTATCCTAACCTTTTACGGTTAGCAGTACATGTTCGCAAGTCGATTGATTTTCTAGTGATGGGGAAAGTGATTTTTTAAGCACCCAACTGTACTTGAATTTGAAGAACAATAAGTATTATTTTCGAATGATACTGGGGTAAGCAGACATTAAAAAGAATGTTTTTAATTTGATTAGTTTTGAAGGGTCGAGCGACATGTTTGCTACATAAATTAACGACCTTTTCGGGTAAATTAGTGCGATGGAAAATGGATAAGCCTCAAGCTATCTTTACATGTAACAAATTTGAATTTCCTTGAACATTTTTTATGGTCAAAGAAACATCATTTATTGAAGAATCCTCAAAAACAAATTCGTGCCAAAGTAGAATGTTTTGCTGTTAAATATATTTAAACATTATTGTTGGTTTTCTGTTTTGACATAACTCCATTTAGTTTGACCTTTTTCATTTACTAAAGAAAAATATAAACTTATCCCCAATCTATACCTCTACATTTTTAAAATTGGCGTTCAGGGAAGCACTCAAAAGCGAACTTTATCAAATTGGAAATTTTCAAAGGGACCATAGTTTTCATGGATAGATTTACCCCATTTCCCAGGAGTAACCATTTACAGGGCGGGTGCATTAATCTTATCGAAGCGTTCCATTCGCCAGACGGGCGAAATGGGGGGTGGAAGAAAAAATTGAAGAATATAATCATGCCAATCGAACCGACCGAGACCAGAGCTATAAACTCTACGCTCGAACACAGATTCTCATTCCCGGTTGGCATCGGAATCGGCGGATTCCGACTTTTCCCACCGGAAAGGCCGGGAGACGCAGTCGCGTGCCATATAATCGTCGAACCGTTTGGAAAAGGGAGAGGAAAAAGAAGGAACGAAAAAGAGGGACTGAAACGAATACATTAACATAAAACTCTAATTAAATTCGAAGACCCATTTTTCATTCGCGTCCAACCCGATTCGGGGACGCCGGTTCCTTTACCGGACACGCCGAAGGATTTAATCGTCCTCTGTCGGTGCGGTATGAGAGAGTCGAAGCCTGGTGCCACGTGCCCCGAGATGCGTTTTACGGCTGACCGACAGGAGCAGAGGCTTTCAGTAATCCCTGCGGTGCACATATTTGGGAAAAAACACACACACGCGAGAATTAATTCTCCCATAAGGACACATAGGCTGGATCGCCAGAGGAATAGACTTTGAGAGCCAGACAGTGCGGGTTAAGATTTGTTTTTGTCCCGCTTCCAGGACGATACCCAAAGGACCCGAAAAGTCCAACTGCTCGAAAACCAGCTGGACCAGCGGGCACCAGCATAGAATCCCAAGATGCATCGAAGCTGCGAAGGAAAATTTCAGAGGCAGCGAGTTCAGAAAGACGCACAGTGCGTCGAAGGAGCGATGCAAGTGAATGAAGAGAAAAACAATCAGAACATGTGACAAATGTGCTCGAGCCCAAATGCTGCGTCCCATGTAGCGGACGGGCGAATGAAGAAAACCATGCACGCCGAACAGAGGAATTGCACCGAAACCAACTACGCTCGAAATTGAGGTGGTTGAGAAAAGTTTGATGACCTGCAGAACCTGGGTCTGCTTGAAACCGATGCACCGGGCCCTTTTCGTCTACCCGTGCGGAAGCGACGCAGAAGAAGGTGGCGCAAGGTGGTGGAAACTCGGTACGGCCAACTGGTGTCCTTTTTCATGCGGGCAACGCCAGCCGACTCGAGCTGTGTAGGTGACGAAGCAGCTTTTTATCCTCCACCTTCGAACGAAGAACGAATGAACCAAACCAACCACGGACAGCGGACGGACGGAGCGAACGGTTGGCGCGGATTTCTTGCCCCTCCCCTCCCCCTGCTCCTGTCCAGACACATTCTGCCCGAGCGCTCGTTGAACATCTGATGCCTGTCGGCGGGGCACATCGTCTCGATCGACGTACGATCGTGTCGGGGAACTTCTTCGCCGTCTTGCACTATTTTTGTCGGAGGTGAATTGTAAGGACCTTCCTGCTGTTGCCTTGCCAGTGTGGAGGAACATTGAGTTTAAACCCTCGCGGTAGACGCGGCCGAGTGCTGCACAAATACAGCGGCCCTCGGAAAAGAGGTTACTCAACTCGTCTGAACGTAAGTCTTTTTCTTGTGTTCAAGATCGTTGCTACGGTTCGTCAACCAGCATTTCTTGAAATTTCATGGAGGCTTCAGTAAGACTAGAGGAAATATTTGGGTTATTTTTGAAATAAAAAAAAACAAACTTCATTTTTCTAATTCGTTATAAATTTTTTTTATTTACTATTCACGAAAAATCCGTGCTTGGCAAACAAATTCAATCAAGGTAGATAATAAATCAATGATGTTAGATCAAAGATCTTTTCAGCTAATTTTAACGTTTAACATTTTCTAGAAGCACATTTTTTTCAAAGACATCGTGCTCTGAGTGTTCGATGCTGTGCGTTGTTTTTCATTTACATTTACATCACACAATATGTCAACCAATTTTCGTCTTTGATTACTTACAAACAGGTTTATAATAAATTTTAAACTCTTATCGATATGAACCCAGTTCAAATTTTGTATTAAGAATTATTGGATAAAAGTATCCGTTGGTTTGATTTGTTTTTGAGTTAATGTTTTAATTGATTTCGTTTCTTTTGCTAAAGAAGTAAATTTGAACGTAAAATATAACTTTTATTTACTCTTATTTGGCTCTGGTTTTCGAATGATATTAACTCAGTTTAAATTTAGTACTGAGTTAATTGGATAAATGAATGTGACATTATGCATGTGTTATTATGATTTCAGGTTAATGTTTTGATCGTTCGTTACTTTATTCGATCAGCATATTATTCACAAGCTGTAAATTTGAATATCGATCATAACTTTTATATCTTGCGTTGCGTACCATAACCTTGGTATATTATTTTTCTCTTATTTTGCACTAGTTTTCTGCACATTTTTCTCATTCAACGAACCGAAACGTTAAAGTATTTCAAACAAATCCGATTCAACATGGACAAACGTTAACTTGTCACAATTTATTTGGTAAGTAGAATATGAACTGATTCAAATCCAAATTAATAAAAGCTAGCTGAAAGAAACCTTGTTAAACTGCGTCGGTTAGTGCATAATATTGCTTTACTCATACTGCTTGGACGATGTGTGCATGCTTTGGGGGCTTCAAACGGTTTGGAATTGCACGGCAAAACTGCACCTGGTGCATAATGCAGAAAACATAAGGACCCCTCTGAACAAACCGCAACCGAAAAAAGAAAAGCGAAAACGAAAATGAAAAAGAATGGATCGCTTGAGGAGTTAAAAATTAGACCTCTCATGGTAAAAACAAAACACCCTGAACCAATAAGAACAGGCGGAAGTGGATATTTGGTGCCGAGAATGACCGCAAGGAAAGGATTGCACGTTACATTAAAAGGTCCTCGGCAAACGGTGCAAACTGCACTTGCCGGTGCAACTAACGGTAGTTACATTATCCTCTCCCCTTTTTTCAATCCCGTCCGTCTCGACCTATAATGGGTGAGTGTCCTTCGGGGAGGCAAGAGAGGGATCACTGCACGGCACTAGAACGGTATTTGAAGACCTTAATTCTCCTCGAGAGACGTTAGGATTTGCGCTTGCCCGTTGCGTGCGTCCGTCTTAAGGCATCGTTTAAATGTCGTGACCACAAGGGTTCTGCAGGTTTTCTTTTCCCTCCCGGTCGGGCCAGGTGACGGCCGCACGACAAGTGGCGATAATGTTGCCGACGCGTAATGTGCACCGTGTTTTACCTATTATGTTTTTTTTTCGTATCTGCACGCTGGGCTGCAAGACAGCGGCCCCCTGCACGACTTTGACCTTGAACGTCATTTTTGCGTCCCTCGGTACCGTTTGCCGCTACCAGGATCAGGGTCACCGGAAGCATCCGGGGTACGATCCCTTACTTCTAGGAAGTTCAAAGGCGCGCTTTCCCCCAAATATGCGCCCTTCTCGAATGGCGGCTCGCCGGAGTGAACAACAAGTGAAAATTGGAATCCTCGTGCCACCCTGCGCTCGCTAAGTGCCGGTCCCCTCCAGGACGGGATTTTCCCCTTTTTTCCGTTTCGATCCGTTTTTACGCGCTTGCACTCGTTCTAATGTTTGCTACTTTCCTGTTAAATACCCTCGTGCAACTTGTGAACTTGACTTACCGCGAGGTACGTGCGTGTGTGTGTTTGTTAACATAAATACGATTGTACACATGTTTTTTTTTTATGAAAGTCACCCATGCTGCAATCACGCGTGTCTCCTGGATTTTCCCACCACCGGCCCAACTCCCTTTTGCGGAAATGTATGCAAGGATATGGAAGACGTTGTCCTCGTTTTCGTCTTTCCTTCCCTTTTTCTTCTCCATCGCAACTTATTTCCTTCCGCTGTCGAACAGGAATAAATGACTAATCGAGGACATTCCCCTCAGGGGCAGTTCAAGTGTTTTCCGGCCGACCCTCCTCTGAAGGTTCCCGCTGTTCGCGGGGAGAGTGAATCAGGTGCTTGTGGTTGTGGACAAATTGTAACAAACCACCGTAATGACCCTTTTCTTCAGCTGCTCAAGAGGTTGTGTGGTCAGCTCAGATGGGTCCTTTGTTTCTTTGCACGATTGCAATTGCGGTGGACGTATTTTTATCGTGGTCGTCGATGAAAGTTGATGAAAATTTATGACCAGCACCGAATGGCGGTTCGTTTTTTGTGTGTTCCTCAAACCAGGTAATTACACATTTGTTTCAGCAAGAAGTGCGGTTGTTGAAAATGTAAGTGGTTAATGTAGAAGTCTTGCGGTTGAACGGATTGTGAACAAAAATACATTACTTCCCGTAGGTGTTTACTTGTGTGTTTCTTGGAATTTATTCCGTTTTTCAATTTATTCCAATTCATTTTTAAGTTATTTATTAAATGTAATCAACCGTGTTTTATTTTAATTAATTGTACACGGTAAAAAAGAAAAGGAGTTTCCACTGTAGGAACTGGTAAGGCTTTCCACCACAAAACATCCCATTCGGTCCCATATTGAGTGTGATAAAAATGTGATTTTTATTGATACTACCCCGAGTGAATATTGTCTTTTCAAACGGTGCGCCACGCTGTAGGCAAGTGGCACTTCGGAAGGGGAGCAAACGGGGTAGGAAAAATAATTCCCTAAAAGGTGGAAAAATATATTGCCCATACGTGCCCATGCACTGCCGTTTCCCCGGCCCGACAGCCGTCATCACGTCAGGATGGCTCGACGTCCGACTGCGTTCGACAGATTTCACACATAACTTTGGAGCAATTTAAATAAGCACCGGTGGATGAAGGTGTCATCGCCAGCACACCGTCGCGTTCGCTGTCGTTATTAGACGTTCGCGTCCTCTTATGCTGAGGCAGCAGCAGGACGCGTCCATTCGTTGCTGGAGGTGTCAGAAATAAAAATTCTTCCGATTAAATTGAACAAAATTAAGGAAACTTCAAACTTTTCACCGCTTCGCAACCGGTGCCGGCAAGAATGGGAAACGATAGTCTTCGAAGCGGGAAAGATCGTCCAGGGGATGCGAATCCGGAGCAGAAGACAAAGCAAAGCAGAAGCTCGACCCGTTTCGGAGCGTGTGAGTTACGGTCGCAACAAACGGCGGGGCGGAAAATGCTTCTTCGGCGCGGGTTCTTCGAGTTTCGACGGAGCCGACTCCAAGTGTCAGGATTTCCACCCTCCCCCCCCCCCCCTCCACCCACGCATTGTCCTTATTTTCCTACCTTTAACTCCCACCTCCCCTTTCGTAACGGACGTGACAAAGTGAGAAGCGAACCCGGTGTCGGTTCGGGGTTTTTTTCCGGGCCCAGGGAAAACGCTAGGAAAAGCCAAGCTCCGAGCGGCACAGGGAAAACAAATTCAAAGTTTTCTGCCAGCATTGCTGGGTTGTCGATTTTTGTTTTTCGTCCCCTTCTTCCAATCCGTCTCTTTCTCCTGCGCTCGAAATTCCGCCTCTTCAGCACTTTCATCACACACCTCGCACCACTATCATTACTTTCCCAAACTCCACACCCGAAAGGCACACTGTGTTTCGTCCTTCGAATTGTTTGGGATTTTTTTCTCTCACTCTCTCTCGCCTTACCTCTAAACCAGTTCCACACTTGCCTGGAGGAAAAACGCGCTGCCAAACTTCTCGTTCTTCTGGTGTCAATGGGCAAGCGACACAATAAGCGCGCATCTCTTCATCTCTCGACGGTGCGCATAAAAAAGCGAAATTTATTGGAAATAAAGGCAATGTAGCCGTTGTCTTTTCCTCGGGCACGGGGGCTTCACTTCGTTTCACGCAACACCGGTGCGCTACCGGGAAGGCGATGGGCGAGATTTCGATTTTTTATTTCCCGTCCTTGTGGCGCTTTCCTTACTTTCACACTCGCAATATTGTTTGCGCAGGAGAAAAAGTAAAGTTAATCCTTGGTGACAGAAATTAGTTTGGTGCTTAGGCAATCAGAGGTTACGTGACGCAATCAGTGTTTGATTGAAAATAGTAGCACATTCTAAACAGAACAGTAAATTTGTTTAAAGAAAATATATCCTTCTGGTACTTTTCAGTTATGTGTGATGGAAATGGGACATACTGGAATTAAATCGGATTAGTTGGAAAGGTAGCATAATTAACAAAAGATGTAGTTTTTGTTGATGAAAACCAGACATAAAATATGACAACTAATGTATAAAACGAACTCGTGCAACTTTTATCACTTTTCTCGTTGAATAAACTAAACAAAAACCTTCCGTGGTGGTAGAGAAAATTTGCATTCAATCATCTACCAGTTCATCCGAGTGGCAATGGAAAGCGAATGAGAAAAACTCAATCTCGAGAACCCACAGTTCGTGAACGGGAGGTAAACGATGAGCGACCAATAAACTTTTATCATCTTTTATCATATCCATCTTTTTTTTCCTGTAATTCTCTCCCCGATAGCAGGCACACTTTTTTTCGAGTATTCTTTTTTCATGTGCAATTTTTTTTGCCATTGATCATTCTTCACGTCGGACACCCGCGAGAGGTGAGCCCGTGGTTACCGTGGAAATTCTCCGCTCGAACGGACATTGCTGAACGCGGGAGGGAAAAGCAATTCCGAGCAGTGTATGCGCATAACTTTGACCGGTGATTGTGCAGTCGAGAGATTACTGCTGACCGCTGGAAGATTGCAGACGGCTGCAAAAATCTAACCCAACAAAGTGGAAAACAGCGGGTTTTCGCCGGACAAAATGATCGCTTCCACGGTATGTTGTAAGGTTTTACAAATAAAAAAAAGCCAAGCACAAAAAGAAAGAAGAGCATTAAATGCAAAAAATAACATGTGCAAATCTAGGTGCTCCGGAGGTGGTCAACCAGCTAGAAAGAATGTTGCAGCATGCAGAACATAAAAAAATGCACATTCTCAGGCCCGGCGGATTGGTGGGCTTTAGCCAGAAGCAGCTAGAAACCGACTGATGCACAACGTTCTTGTGGCGTGGTCAACGGAAGAATCGCCTCGGGGAAGCCCGACGTTGGCTCCTTCAACCGTGACCGGAACAGGGAAGGAGTTTTTATGCTGTTGCGTGGCACTTCTATTCAGATAAATTCCTTCCACACCGGCCACATCGGCTCGGGGCGTTGGAGAAATATGGTGGCTAGTGGACGAACGTGTTTGCCTAGGCGCACAGAAGGAAACGATGGTGGTCTATAATTGATCGTTTTCGCGTTCTCGCATAGCATTTCCAAGCTTCGTTCTGCCCTCGTTCCTCCGATCGTAGCTGGTGATTAGTAGTGGCGGTTTTGAGTTCGACATGTTAAAAGGACGATCCTGGGACCAGCTGGCCGTTATCAGGATCGTCCATGTTCGTTGAAATGAGAAGTTGGAAAGAAAATGCAAATGATCGATTGATTGATCTGTTAATAAACCTGGATAGTGGATTGCACAAAGCAAGTAGCGAAAGAACTATGGTTTGATACCATTTATAAATAAATTCGCTCAAAGATTGTCAGTTATCAGCTTCTAATTAATCATTTTTAGCCTAATCGACATAAAAGACCATTTCTTGTTATAACAGTTTTTGAATTTTATTTTGTTGTTGTCTTTAAATTCTGTTCAAGTCAATTAACTAGTTACAAAACCTTCAACAGCGCTTTCATCTTGGTCATAGATATCAAGAATAGATTTGTGTATTGTGTATATAAATGTCCATTCTTAAAAGAAACCAAATGTTTAGTGCATAGCAGAATCTCTTACCTTTAAGTTTTTACATTATTTTTGTTTTCCTATTTGTTTTAATTGTTTAAAAGTTTGATTGTGGAATGTATGGTATATTTTTGAAGTTTTTATGTTTTCCCATCTGTTTTTATCTTTCATCCATATAAATTGTTTTTACTATCTTCTAAAGTAAAAACTGGCATGAGGTAATAAAATGTTAACTTCATGGTACTGAAAGCTTTACCTTACATTTGGCACACATATTTCGTATGACACGGTTCCAAGTCATACTTTTTGAAATGTATGCTTGCTTTATTCGAGCAATCATCATCAGTGCTTCGCGAATGGTAGCATCATAATTCACCAGAATAAATTTTGAAAACCGGCCCTGGCTTTTTGCTATTCATTTTACCTTTCGCGGTAGATTGTATCTTTCGCTGCATGTAGCTTTTGTGTTTTAGTTTGGAAAAATTTCTATTTGTTTCCTCCCCGATCTGCCGGCACTCTTCCTGCCTCGATGCCAAAATCCAACCCACAATCCAGTGCGTCCTGTCATTATTATATTGTGTAGGTTTTTCACTACCAACTGCCGTGTTTTGCTGCTTTGGTTGGGATTTGGTGACTGGTTTTGTGTTTTCATTTTCATCTCTTTTATTTTCCCGTTTGTGTTCCCTCGGCCAACATTCAGGATGCAGAATGAACTGCAGCACCAACACACGCGTGCCACGTGCAACGGTGCGTTTAATTTGCTCACCGTGAATACATTTACACGAATGCGTATATCGCTCCGGCCAGGGAAAATGTTTCCGAAATATTCAATTCGAACCCGTCCCTCCTGAAGGGGTTTCCCGTGAACCGTACCTTTGTGCTTGCTGTGTCTGTGTGTAAGTGTGGTTGGAACTGTTTGTGTGAATGTCCACTTGCGATTCGAGTGCGATTTCACATCATGCACCGCTCTTTTCCGCTTTCCGTTCCCGGCTAGCGAGCGGCAGGACATTTCAGGCCCATTGCGGATCCCTGCTAGAGTCCTTTTCGTCCATATATTTTGATGATAGGCTTTCTGATGTGTGAGTGGTACATAGGCGAGCTCGTTCGAGTATTAATGCATGCCGTGATTGTTGCATCCTGTTTCATCTTTTCAGTGCTTTGGCTGGATGCATTTTCCCGATTCCATTTTTGAAACTTTTTCAAGCCTCTTCACACACAAGAACACCAGCACGGATAGAACGGTGTGTATGTGCGTTGTATGTATGGCGTTGCAAAATTAATAAAAATTAAGGATAAAAAAGGCCAACACCGAATGGAGTAATTTAGATCGCCACCGATGCACCACTTTTATCGCACTACGAAATTGGCACCACCAACAGCACATGGTTCTGCAGTGTGTGGAGCAGAATCGCACACTTCATTCGCATTTGCATTCACATTCGGGTACGAATGGAAATGCGCAGAGTGCGCCGCTACCACTTCCCGAGCTTATCGGTGCAATATAATCAGCTCATTAAAAGTGTCCTTTCGAATACGACGGCATACGGGAAAATTCGCCCAGGGAAAGCAAAAGATAAAGCGGAACAGGAGAAACGATATGGAGTCGGGATAAAAATGGTCAGGCTCCCTTCTGGATGCAAAACCAAAAGAGGAAACATTTTAGCAACCAACCATCCCGAACCACGAACGTTATCCTGACACACAATCACTGGCCACGGTGAAAAGAGCCACGTTTCGGCCGGGATGTATGTTGCAATACTATGCTGTTTGTTCGGTTTCCACTCCTTTTTTTTCAATACCCGACGAACAAAGTTGCGCGACGGCGAGTTTAGGAGCAACAATTTCCATACAAAACGCCCGGGCGATGAAAGTGCTACCCCAGTGCTCCTCTCCGCGAGTCTATACTTGCAAGCGGTAGCACAACATCGCGAACAAAACACCGCGACGAAGCGATGCATCAGGAGGAATTTCCTCATCCCACCCCTGATGGACCCATACATGCAGATAGAACTGCAACACGGAAAGGTTCGGACCAAGGCGCATTAAACAGGGTAGGTTTGGTAAATGTCGTTAAACTTTTCAAACCATAAAAACCCTGAAGTTGAATCGGAAAATTGATTCATATCAAAACTTAACCATGACTACGATGAAGGCACTTAAAAAATGAGTTATATTAAATACCAATGAAATCAGTTTTCGTAACTGCCAGTATTTTCTATGCATTGCTGCGTTAAACGCATTAAGGGACTTTCTCTCGCGCTTCTCAGGCGAAATTAAACTTCGCAGGAAGTTCTTGAACTTCTTGCTTCAGCGTATATACTCGATCAATAGGTTGAAAATTAGCACTGCACTTGTTTTATCTTGAGCAGTTGCGAGAGTCAGAACGATCTCTCGCACAGCCACCTATCGTTAACGTAACGCTATGATGTTCTTTGTGTCCGGCTGGTCAAAATTATTGTTTATTGATTACTGCGAATGCGAAAAACCCAAAACAATCGCTATACATTTCTCATAGCATGATTCATTATGATTCATAATGTAAAGAAACAAAATATTATGTCAAAAACATGGGTCTTCTATCGAGCTATTTTTTTCAGTCGTAGAAGTGTAGTGGAGACTTAAAAGACACTTTTTTAAGTGACTGAAAGCAAGATAAGTGAACCAGATCCAAATATTGCGCAAAATAAAATCAATGTGTTCAGTTTGATATCAATGATCACTTCAAACACTGCTCATAATTACCAAGCAATGAAGAAATAATAAAATATTATTTTGACAATTAATTATGAATTTGAACCAAATGTCAACAAGCCAAAGTAAACCAACCTACCGCTCTATGAGCCTTGGGCAGTTTTGCCTGCTGTCAGCAGAGTTGTTTTGATTTTGCCACCGCTTGCAGAGTGAAATTGCTGTTCACCAAAAATGTGAAGAAAATAGTAATAGAGCGGCAGTTTTCGTTAATATTCGGTAAGTAAACGTTTTTGAGATAAATGATAATCAGAAAGAATCCAAAACTGTGCTAATTTTTATGCATATTCTCTTCCAAAGTTCAACGCAAGCAGCAGCGGCACCAGAAGCCCAACCGCGGTGTCTTCACGCGGTGGAATGCAAGTTCCGTGCGGAGATGGCTGATTTTTGCAGTAAAGGCGGCTCCTGGCGAATAAGTGGTTTGTAACGTGTTGTATAAATATATTTGAATAAAAAATGTTCTTTTAATATAAAATTACGACTCAGGAATTTTCCTTTGTACATGATGACAATATATTGAAAACATCGCCTCTATTAAAACACCGCGCATTGTATAAAAAACATCGCGTCACGCCGTTTTTGTCACGCGACCTACATATTTCGCGGGTTCCATCAGTACTCTGATGATACCATGAAAAACGCTCTTTTGATAGTGCAACATGCGTATTTTTGTTACTCGGGTAGTGCAACTAGGACCAAACGTGGAGAATGGGGCTCTACCTTGGGGTGTCAGTTTTATCCTTCTCAAGCCGTAGGATAGTTGTGCGGCAAACTTAAAAGGGGGCCAACGTATTTGTTGTAACACGTCCTCAAAGGGAGCGTGGAAAAAAGGGTGTCCCAGGCGAGGGTGGGGGGGAGGGGGGGGGGGGGAATGTAAAAAGAGTGCCGCAGCAGAAATCAACCAGCGTGCTACAAATTATGGCCATCCTACAACTGTTGCCCGAAAAAGGAGAACTAAGCCCATCGTCCAGTTTTTGCTCCACGGCGAGTCCTTTCGCGATCAGAGTTCAGTGGCTTTTTCCGTGAGTTGGGGCGTTTGTGTGTGTGTGTGTGTGTGTGCCAGACGTAGTAACGAGCCAGGACGAAAACAGGGAAACAAAAACTTCTGACCGACTGACTGACCGTTGTTAAATTTCCCCCGGCTGTGTTATTTGCATTGAAAGTATTTAAAACTATTTTGTATGTTTCGTTTCGTGTTATTTTGTTTTACGAGTTCTTTTCTATGCTTTGTTTTGTTTCGCTGGTCCCCATAGATTTTTTCCCCTTTTTTTGTTTGTTTTTCAATGCACGGCATCTTTTTCAGATACTCATTTATGTCTTTCCCCATGTCGTAGATGGAGATCGCCTTTGTATCGTTGCCATTTTGATACGGCAAACCTTGCCTTTGTTCCTTTGTTCCTGTTTTATTTTCCACTCGTGTTTGTGTGCTTCTTATTCGTGAATAATTTTCACTATCTCCCGCTCCATAACTTTCCTTTCGGGATTGTTTCGTTTTTTTTGGTCGTTCGTTTTTATTTTCATCGTTCCAGAATGGCCCTACCGGCAGGTCCTGGCCGTGTCGTTTTGGTTTTGGCGCAATAGATAGATAATGAGTGCAGCATAAGGCAGCAAACCACCGCTGGAGGATATAGAGTATAAATGGACGAAATTGAGAGGAGGGTAGTTTTGTACGATTACGGTATAAAATACTATAAAATGCCTTCGAGGTGATCAGTAAAAGGTATGTTTTTATTTTTCGATTAGATTGCATAAGGTAGAGTAGAAAAGATATAAAATATCATTATGTTTTCAAGGATGGGAAATACGGTCCATCTCTGAGGTAACCTTTTCTGCAACAACTTGTTTCCCGGCTTTTCTTCTGTTAAAGTAGTACAAACTGGCCATCGAGCAGTTCAGCAAGGTAGAATTAAAAAACAACAACTAAATATATAAAAAATGCTCCTTCACGCAAAATATTTAATGTAAGTAAGTAATTACACGTCCCGCGCTACCGGTCGTCCGGTCCGATGCTGGGAGAGGGTGACCCGGGCGACATGGACACCATCCACCATTACCCTGGCAGACCGTTCCGCTTCGGCAGGCCCCCGGCAGGACACGACGCACGGACCCCGAGCACTACGGGCGGTGCAAATTGGCAATTTAATGGAGTTGCAAATAGGGAAGGACCAGTAAAGTGAAGAAAAAAGGCGCGGAGTCAACCTGAAAAGGAAAAAAACACACCGATCGTTGTTCCTCAACTGGCCAACGACAATGGATAAGCGAATGGGTGGCCAACATGTTCCATTTGTGTGTTTATGCAGATGCAAAAGGAAATGGGCAGCAAGAAACAAAAGAAGTTAAAAACACAGTGCGGTCGCTTCTAGACAATGAGAAAAACATAAAAGTGCATTGTAGTAAACTGGCAGTACTGGATAAATGTCAGCATGAACATCTGAAAAATGAACTGTTTGCAATTCTAGTTTAACAGTAAAAAAACTGGAACAGAGGTAAACACTATGATTATAAGTTTTGTTGAAATTGATAAAAATGTCTAATTTCACAGCAGAAAGAAAACAGAGTAAGGAAAAATGAAGCAACAATGCCAATAAAACCTCTTCAATCCATGGCATGAAAACAGGTCTGTAGAAAAAGCCCTTCATTCAAAAATAGCATTCAGAACAAGATTGAATAAAGAACTAAGGCTGATTGAAACATTAATATCGAGCATTTTCACAAAAAACCCATCAGGTACCTTCCGCCCTGAATGGACGCAGCCAGGAGAATATCGAATTTGCAAGAACATTCCCCCTCCGTTTGGGTTCCGTCTGGCCATCAGGGAATATTTTCCAATGTTTTCCGTACACACTACGGAACGTCTTGTGATTGTGCAGTGTGGCGCAGTGTACGCCTTGTTGTTGGTGGGGCGATGAGATTTGACAGGTACGGTAAGGCCCTGGCACCGTTCGATCCATCATTTTGGACAGAAATTGAACGAACCAGAGGGTTGTCCACACACATCTTCATTGTGCAATTCATCATCTGATTGCACTTTCTCTGCAGATTGGAAATATGTAGGGAAAGGGGGCGCTTGGGTCGCAGTTTTGTTATGCGTACGAATTCAATTGCAATGTTGCTATTTTCCTGTTGAATGACGATATTCAGGTTTGTAGTTTTATGTTCTCAATGGAAATGCTGTCTTAAGTATTGTTTATATTGATCTTTCGTACTTATTCGTCGTACTTACTTGTTATCTTTCGTACGTATTATTTTGTTTGTTTTCAAAGCCAACGTGTATTTATGGTAGAGCTTTTCAATATGCTTCGATTATATTTCTTCTGGTACAACATTTCATGCATCAATATTTATTTATTCAAACCAAGACCATCCGTGGAATGTCCTGGAACATTATTGTTTTTTGAATTCTCAATTTGCATAATATAAATACACACTTATCCTTAATACCTTCTATACAAATAAAACAATATCCACTACACACCGTTTTTAAAAATCAGTTGGATAGTTTTTCCAAAAACCTTTAGCTTATTTTTAATTAAATGAAAACTAGCAATAGTAGCTGTAATACTAGTTTAACTTGCTTATTAATTGTTATTTTTTTTTATTATAATTACACAAGGGAAAAATCAGCTCGTTAGTAGCTGAAAAAAGAATCTTGTTCGTGTTAGAGTGTTAATATGACTTGGTTCAGTATTCTTGAGTAAAGATTTAACATCCTTTGAAGGATGACATGAAGAAACAAATATGAAACATTTCGTTTTGTTTCTGAATGAATCCATACATAGAGAATATTAATGTAGTATCTTATAAATAAATCTCAATCAAAACACTGCGAAGACACCTTACTAGTTGACAGAAAAAAAGAAATGGCAATATTTTCAGAAAACTCTCTCGAATAGACTTGTGTGTGGAAAAAACGGCACACGCAGTGGACACATTCGATTCGATCAATACCATCTCTCCTGCTGCATGTATCCCAATGTCCCTTACGTTGCTCTCCAGCACGGAGCAGTCCCTGGATTTCACCCAAACACATTCATCTACGGGCTGGAAATTTAATTTCATGTGTCCAGGGGGTGTACGGTTTGGCGTTAAAGCATCCCTTTGGTGATTCACCTAATGCGTTCGTCCTTGATGATGATTTTTCCAACCAAACGCGTCCAACCTTTGAACGCGTCCTCCGTGCACTTTTCTCCGGACTTAATGCATTCCACCCACCGCACCGGCGCGATTGCTCGGCGTTGGAGTTGGTGTAACTTGTTTGAAAGCCGCCCAGCACGCATTATATTAGTCGAGTGCAATTCAGGGTCGGGAAAAGTGAATCCTCGCTTCCGACTGGCCGAAGGGGACCATTTTTGGCCTGATTAAACGGAACCAGAGCGCGATTCGATTCCTCGATTTCAGCAGGACGAATCCAGGGTAGGGCAGCCAGCACTAGCATCAACACGATCGCTACCAACAACACCACCACCATCACCACCTCGGTGTTTCGATGCTTCACCACATGCTCAACATGACCGGGCCCGGCTGGCGGCGTCGTGTATGCATTAACGCAGGACTAATGTTGATTGGCGTTTTTACGTGCCAGCTGCTCGTGTTTCAGGGTTCCCTTTTCGTCCTTTTTTCATTGCCCTGTCGCCCTGCCCTCCCTCGGAAACCCCTACCCAAATGAAGCGGGTTTTATTTGCCGTACTCTCTTCCACTTCTCTGCTTCTCCTCTTTATTTCACTTTTGTGTCATTTCGCTTGCTTCTCTTGCACTCCTTTAGCGCTAGTTTTCCTTTTAGTTCCTCGATCCGAATGTTTTATTTCCCGTTTCGGTGTTTGTGTTCGCATCCGACACACCTATACCATATCGATGCCGCTGATGTGCACGAAAGGATATTCTCCCAGCGTTGCGAGATGTCGCCTGGAAAGAAAATTATTTGTGCAAGTTTTCCCGGATGCTCGATTTGAGTATGAACAAGTTCTTTCTAGAGCACAAGAAAGTATATTACTTTTGTTGTATTCACACTGTCTTTTGCTTCTCATTCGGTTCCTACAATGTATGATCTCAATAGTTCAATTTACGCGACCTTCGCTGATTATGCTCGCTACGGTGTTGGCTAATGAATAAATGGATAAACGCGTTTAAAATGCTAAACCAACTATAGCCAGAAGCCGCCTTATGGCGTATCGTTCATTTATTTTATGAGAAAATTGAAACTCGTTAGTCATCAGGCGTGGTGGCAGTTGGTATCTCTTTTTTGATTGCCTTAAAATTTCTTTGAAGGTATTAACATGGTTTTTTAAGTTCTACTATAGCCTATGGATTGAGGAACGTTTCATTCACGAATATTCTCTTAAAAAATGCTGCAATGCTCATTAGTAGTTCTTATTAAATACTATTCTAAAATCATGGTAGCACTATTGGGAAAACTCCCATAAAATAATAAAGCATGGTTCAAGGCTTAAATTGGTATTTTCGGAGGAAACAAGAACACAGTTTGAAACTCTTTGTTCTAACTGATTGTTCCGAAATTTCAAAAAGGAAAAATGCCTTTTTTGAGAGGTGCTTGAAAAGTCTCTTCTGCCGTAAGGATACTTAACTTTTCAAGTAACCTGATAGGGGCCATATATCATAACCAGAGAGTAAAGTATGCAAAAATAAAACCAAATTGGCTACCTTTTCTGCTTCCGGTGCATTTTCGCTGCAGCGACAAACAAATCTCCTTCGTTCGTCAGCGCCCGATGGTGCCAGCATCCGTGAAAGATGTCCCCGTGGCTCAACCATGTAAAAGAAAGGAACAGATTAAAAAACCTGAAATGGTGGGAAAACAAAAACATAAAGCGAAGGAAAATACTTCATTTCCGGAAACCCCACTCCGGTGCCGGGTACGAGTGGGTCCTCCAACGGTCGTTAGTTTCAGAAGTCAACGCCGAAATCCTGGCGGCAGCGTTGGATTTGTGGTATGCCGGGTGGAAAACCTCGGCCTGCGAACGAATAGACGCATCATGCCCGGGGTGACAGGCGGATGATCTTGAGCAGTTTGCGTTGTCATATTCCTCCGATCAGGAACGATGATTTTCCTTGGGGCCCGAAAAGTGGAACCCGAAGGAACCGGGATTCAAATTAAAAGTGTCGGAAGAAACAAAAAACACCAGATGAAGACGCAGTAGATGTGTGCGTGCTGAAGCCGGCTTGTGGTGGAGAACACAGAAAAGGACATGAGGATACGAAGCGGAGGATAACGCGCGGACAGAAAATGCAACGCAAACGCTGGTCGTTACGCACACAGGCATACCAAAAGGGGAACGCGCGCGCTTCGCTTCGATGCCCTTTTGCTTCGGGATCTTTCCTGGGATAACAAAAGCGTCACTTCGTGCCCGGTGTTGGTGTGCGTGAAGTCGACGTTTTTCCCGCTTTCTGTTCCGTTCGTGTGGTTACGGATTGCGCACACTTTATTGATGTTTTGGTAATTTTTAAATGTTCGAATAACAAGTAAAAATGTTTAACATTATTTACGGAGGTATATCGTGTGTTATCTTATCTAAATGATATTTAAACGATATTGATATTTTTTTTAAAATATTTTTTTCCCGACCCTTTAAAAATTATTTTAAAAAAACCCGTTATTCACGAATGCTTGTCGAATAGTAAATAATATGCAAGGTTTGAAGTGTTGTCGCTTGTTAAACTTTATACGAAATGTTTGTGACGCTCTTGAGTTTCATAGTTAATTTCTTTCTTTTAAGAAGAGATTCGATAATTTTCTTAACAAGTAACAACAAAGGAAATTCTTTTTATTGGTGTGAGATTAAAATGAACACACTTCCGGATAAATGCAAGGAAGAAACAAGGAATCCATTTTCGACTTTAAACGAACTCCGAAAGTTTTGCTGCTAAACACGCACCCGATACTTCGGGTTTCGTTCTGGGTGCGTGTGCGTGTGGACCGGTGTGCGCATCCCTTCAGTGCAGCCGGAACAACCGACGACGACGACGACGACGACGACGACGGCAAATGCGGGCTCAACCGCGTGCCATGCAATGTTTATCGCGTTCAGTTTTTGTGTATCTCTTCGTCGGATGAGAGGGTATTTCGCTCCGGTGTGTGCTTCAGCTCCGTGAAAAGGTGAGCCGTCGATAACAGTGCGCGTCCCTTTGCAACCGAATGTTAGCATTTTGAGGTTTCTGGCCGATAGTCCCGTCCGGTTTCAGTAGGCTACGCCATTGTGTGGTGCATTTTTTTAAAACCTATTCCGTGTTGGGAATTAGCGTTTTGTAATTTTTAACTTCTTAAAATAGAAGAATGGTGTAAATTGAGTGTAATGGTTGATGTAATAGAAGTTCCGAAAGGAGGAATAAAATGAAGCAAAACACTTTGCAGGCGCGGTGTACAGAAGTGGTGTTGCAAAATAGCTGATCAACAATGTTCAGTCAGTGTCAGCTGTGTGTTTCGTTGTGTTGAATTATATTTCTGACCGGAACAAATATACAATTGTGATACTGTAAGTTTCAAGCTCGGGACTATCCTGCGCTCTTAAGACAAGGTGATAATCGAAAAGAAGAGTCCTGAGGTGTGATTTTGCACAATTCATGGTGCGTGTTGAGAAGATCCAAAAAGCATAAAACCATCCACTGCGCGTGTAGCTTTCCAACAGTTGGTTGAAGGAAACACATGTCTGGCAACAAGGTGTTCAAAAAAACCAAATGTTTCCATAAAAGGGCCTAGAAATGCAATAGCGGTTCATATCAGATAAATTATGTTTGCTCAGGTGTGAGCCAATAGAACGTTTTATGGTCGTATCGTGTCTTCATTGGATGAAATTTAAAGTACCTTCACAACGAAAACTACGTTAAACCGTCATTCATTGTGAAGTTAGTTTTGATCGTCGACAGAGAACGACAATTCAAGTGATCATTGATAAAAAAGTAGTCAGTTCTCGTGTCATTACTCAATCCCTTGTTCCCTTTCGGGCGTACGAAAAATGCACACATTTCGTCGTGTCAGAACACTCCCGGGATAGATACGAATTAAATCAAATCAATTGTGCCTAATCAAGCAAAATGGAATTGAAAAAACAAATAGATGCCAACACCAATGTGTTGCCAGCATGCGGACAAGCAGAGGATATGGAAGGAAAAATCAAAGAACGAAAACGAAATGAACCACGAACGCGCATTATGACGTGTGATATGTGCGCGGGTGTGTGTGTGTGTGTGTGTGTATGTTGCGATGTAGTTTAACAACGATAACAGAAAAGTGTGATAACAAACCGCGGTTTGGTTTGCGCCGGGCTAGGCGTTCGTTTTCCTCGCGCGGCGTCCATTCTATTTGCATACACGTACGCCGTGTTGTGCGCACAGGAACACGCACATCTTCCCGGGCCGCGGAGAACCCGTTCCGGTTTCGCCGTTGGCGCGCAAATGGTGGCAAGGGAAAATGGGCGAGCTGTTGCGTACTGCGTGTGTTTATTTGACGCGTTGCCTGCCGGTTCCTGATTGTCACTTGTTATTGCTATTATATTGCCTGGGTTTTGCCGTTTATCGTTGCCGTATTACTTTTTGTCAGCCCAAAGTAGGCCTGTGTGCGCTGGCAAAACGAAACAGAGAATGTAAAGAAAGGAAATGTTGTAAAACGGCAGGCTCGAACACAGCCAGCTGATAGAGTTGTTCGCCGTGAGGCTCTAGTGTGTCGCTGGAAAACGCTTGTGAAAATTTATTGTGCTCCCGCACGCACGCGGGCTTCTTAGCAGTGTTTTTGTGCTATAATGGGCGACTGAAAATGTGAAGAAGGAAAACAAACCAACGTTATCCTTTTTCCAATTAAATTAAGTTTCACTGCCTGCTGTGTGAAAACGATTGACGAAACCGACAACCGGAACAATTGATGATCGAAAAGCGGAAAACGAAGATACCGCTCAAGGACAAGGAATAAGTATTCTCCTCATGATGCTAATACTCCTTCTTGTCATATCTAGTTTATAATGCACTTTGTTTGTTTCAATTTTCCTTCCCAATTGACGTATTAATCTTTGATCTGCTCACTGCTGTTCCAACGTTGGAAAACCCTACCCCGAACAATGATCCTTTAAATTATGACACCTTTATCGAAAAACAACCTTTTTTTGTGGTGCTCTTCTCATTCCCGGCTCCCGAACCGCTATCGTCACGTTATTTTGATTATTTTGATTTTTCAATTACGATTATGATGAAATGGTTGGCCGATAAGCCCCCTTGACGGTGTGTGCATGCGAGTGACGATAACCGCTGGTCGACTAAAATATAGCGACCCAGCGTCCGATAACGGAAACACCACGAGGCTCACGAAAGGTGATGATGATGTTGATGATGATGGTGGTTGATGGTTGCGATGACGATTACGCAGGAAGTGATAAATTCATCGTTTGACATCATGATGGAACAAACCTGGTGGTGTTTGTGGTGGGAAAAATGGCCGACACACTTTCGGGAGGTAGTTGCAGTTTGGATTAGGTATAATTTTATCTCTTCCAAACTTTGTCCATCAAGGAATGCTCGTTAGAAAAGTGCACCTTCCGGGTGAACCATCTTGCGCAGAACAAAACAAAAAAGGTTTAGATGCTTTCCGATCCAGATCGACGTAAAATTGACAGCCCGGAAAGTGTCCCGAAAATCGGTTCGTTCCCGCAAAAAAAAAAAGAATGGATCCGAAAACCATCCCAACAATACGAAAATGCATCCTTCACGGGTCTCGTCGGTCTCGTCTTACGTTACGATGCAACCCAATACCTTAAGCCACCACCGTCCTATTTCCCACAGCACCGTGCATCCATTATTCCTGCCCTGGGGTTTCCAGAGCGCTTCCCGTTTACCATTTTCGGGTACCGCAACCTCGACGGAATCCTGTTCCCGATCAACCGATCCGATCCAACAACACCTGGACTGGATTGTCTCTCATCGAATGCACCAGAAGAAGAGGAAGAAGAGGAGGAGAAATGAACGAAGGCTAATGTCTAGTCCCGGGGCCGAAATGCGGCTGCACCGAAAGGACTTCCTTTTTCGGCCGATGCTCACCTGGTGTGTGGGTTTTGTTGAACTTTTCCTCTACATGTCACAATTTCCGCGCTTCTTCACCAAGTTTTTAGTAAGAGCGTGAGAAGGTGTGAGAAGGCCCTTTGGGGAAGTGAATGAACTTTACCAACCATCAAATGCTTCGTCTGCCGGTTTGATCGAGTCCGTTTCTCTGTTTTCTATTATTCCCTCGGGAAAGCCGACTCACTATCTCGTCTCAATATTCGTTGGGGATCTGATGGATCGTGGTTGATCAATGTTTTATCTTGTTTACTCGAACGTTGGAAGCCCTTTTCAGACTTTGGGATTTGTGTTTACGCACCTGGTCGTTGTGTGTGCACGTTTGTCAATAGTGTTAGTCATCGTTTTATCAATCTCTTCTTGTTGATGACCGTGATACTAGCATTTCGCAATCAGTATTATACTTTGTTTTATTGACTTGAAAAATTGTTACATAAAAATTGTGAAAAACCTACTTTCAATTACACTTTGTGCGATCTGTTCAGCGGAGGGAGGAAAATGCAGTATAAATGGAGTGCCCTTCTGGCGGCAGAAGTGGATTTTCAACCTCTTCGTAGTTCATTCCACCCGGCCAGTGCAAAAATGCAAAGCCCCCCTCATTCTGGAAGGTTCAAGGACCTCTTCATCGGATATTGTGTATTTCGTGAAAAATGGGCGCCTCCCTTACGCGATGCAACATGCAACAATCGTTCACCAGCGAGCATTTTAACACACAACACACACACATACTAACGTTCGCTGTCAACTTTCCACCAGCTCCATGAAAAGTGACAGTGAATCGGCGTGAAAGGGGATTTTTCCGTAAACCCTTTTCTCGTCCTCACCTTCCTTGTCCCGCCTGAGAGAGTAAGGTTTATCTCCCGAATGGCACGTTTTTCCTCAAGCGGAAGGAATTTCAACTGCCGTGTTGTGGATGGGGGCGGTTTTGGGGTTGGAAAATGGTTGGAGCCACTTGTTTTTGGGACGCTTCAGAAGTTCGTTTTGTAGAACACCCCCCCGAAGTTGAACGACGTTGAGTTCCGAGTTCTTTTTTTCCTCCCTCAATTAGGTGGGGAGGTTTTCCGTGCACTTATCTCTCTCCCCTCGCCATGAGTGCATTCGTGTGTTTCGAGAACAGAATCCCCGAAAGGATCTGCTGCTATCTGATGCTGCAGTGCGTTGCCCTTTGCATGCAAAATGGGGGGAGATTTTTTTCCCTGCGCCGGAAGAAGTTTTACGTTTGGCGTTGCATAATGAACGACACAGTTTAGGGAGTCCTGTTCGTACTCCAGGTCAGAAAAACTGGGTATCAGCACGTGACAACGTTTCCTTTTCTTTTCCTTTATCGAAAATGCTCACGAAAGTTGTATCATATGTTTTTAATGTCACATTTGGATCCTCCTCGGTCCCTGCCCTTCCATTCGGACAGATTAATTAACGGAATTATTTTTGACAAAGTATATCCACTCAATATCCTGCCAGTGCCATCTGTCACATTTTGTGATGCTGTCGAGGTGTCAGGCTAGCGAACGAAACTAAACTTCATTACTAAGTTTCTATTTCTACCGGTGATATGGTTTTTTACTCCTTATGTTGACAAAATGGTTGCGAAAAGAAAACAGGAAGAAATCCCTAAATCTTTCTTCTGCCTCTCCGTGCCTCATTTTATATACGTTCGACGTTTGAAGACGTGCTACGTGCTTCATTTTTGGCGATGTTCCTCATTCAATTCCGCCTCCTTCACACCGGTACGCCGTAGACAACGTGGTGTAATATAAATCAAATCTCGGTGCGGAAAACTTTTCTTCGCGCCGGATTCCGGATTGGTCCACGCGGGTACGGCTGGATTTGGCTGGATATCTAGGATTCGTGGGTGGCCTTAAATTCACATGGCGTCTTTGAACCTGATACGCGGGTGGTGAGTATGGGTGTGTGCATGTGCGAATCAAACAAAACGGATGAAACAAAACCGGAAGTCTCCGCAAAGCAGGGAGGAGAAAAGCAGCGTCCCGAATGGAAGAGAATGGCATAAACTAAGGGTAAAAAATGCTCAGCTTCCTCCGTGCATTGCCCGCGGACGCGGACACGTCTGCGACTATGAAACTCTCGCTTCCGACGTTTTTTGATATCTTCTGTTCGATTTGCCAACTTTTGGCAGCAGCAAAAAGAAGAAAAGTTTTTAAACACAGTAGCACATCTTCACAAGGCGCGCTGGGAAGACGTTCCATAACGGGGACTGGGAGGGGTTGGAGTACAGAAATGGGAAAGATTGGAATAGAACAAACGGACTTCTATCCTGGACTGTTTTTACGGCCCCGGACATGGCTGAGAGAGTGTGGGAGGAAGGGGGGGGGACACGTTACCAGCTACACCCGATGCGCCATCGCCGTCCGCCTGCTCCGGAAAAGCATCCGAACGAACAGCTAGAACCACTGGGAAAGCGGTGAAACAAATCGGAGAAGAAAAAAGTAAAGCACGGAAATCGGAAAGCAACTTTTGAAATAAATTTTAAACTTACCCTGCCATAAACACCCTTCAAGTTGAGCTTCTTCTTTTTTTGTCGTTGAGTCTTGACGGGAGAGCAGATCCAACGTCCATCCGGTGTGCGGTATTTTTTTTGTTCTGTTTTGGTGGATTGAAGTTTGCGCTCGTGGAAAGCGTGAGCAGGATTTTCTTTGACCAGTTGAGTTATTAGTATTGGCACGATGTGGAGCTGCTCGTATTGTGATCGCTTGTTCTTCTCTTTCCATTCCTTTTTTATTCCGTGGTTGAAGTAACACCGAGAAATAGTTTTCACGGTATTGTTGCTTAAACATAAAGAACTAAAAAACCATCCACGATCTTGTTTGCCTTTGTTTCCGTCTTTGTAAACTGTTCCATTTGCTCGGTTAGTTCTTGAGCTTTTTGCCCTGTCGGTGTAGAAAAAAAGCAACCAACCTTGCCATACCGTGCATCCCGCCCGGGAGTGCATTTTGTTTCAATTGATGTCCTTTTGTGGCTCACTGGAAACGTTCAGTTTTTCCCGATGTTTTTTTTTTTGCTGCACTAGGAAGTGGGACTGGAAACTGTTTCCGGAAATTGTAAAACAAAACATCTGTGCTGGTTTAAGGGAAATAAAGGAAGTAAAAGAGCAAAGATGTATACATACGAATTGAAATTTAGACCGGTACAAATTTCCACTTTATGGGTTGCGCTTTTAAAATTGGGTTTCTATTTTAACGTACCCTTTTCGAAAAGTAATTTGGTTTTCTTTTAAATCATTGTAAAACTGGTTTTATTCGGCCAGACCTTCATTACCTTCAAATCTGACTTTTGTAAAATAGAGTAAAACCTTGCCATGTTATGGAATAAAATCGAAATGACTGATATTTTCGGCTTTGTTTTCCATTTTATCGGGATATTAAATGGCAAATCAAATTAGATAATTGTTTCCCTTTATAAATTATACAACTTCTCGCTTAGTCGAGAGTCTAACAACTATCCTCATCGGTTCTTTCTTTGAAGTGCAGCAACGTGTCTATTGCTACATGGATGCCTCATGCATTTCGGCGGAAACATAATTTTGAGCGTTTGTTTATGGCTTTATTTATGCTTCAAATTTCCTTTCCGCGCGTTTGCAGATAAGAGGGTTTGGTGAATTTTTGGGCAATGAGAACGTCGCGTAACCGTCCTCCGACCCACTAAGGCACATGTGATGCCCCAGGTTGACAGCGTGTGATCGTTTTATGTGCTCAAACAGACTTGTCACCCGATCGTTTGAAGTTTTGTTATTCGCCTTGTTTTCCTTTCCGGGCCAGCGCGCGACGACGATGTCTTCAGGTGACTCAACAAGATGTTCCACTTCTGACAAGCGCACCTCGGATAAGCGGGTACGAGTGAGAGATGTACCGTAAAGAGTGTGAATGTGACTTATAACTTACTTCCCGGGGAGATGGTACACTTCGAGGTGCGTTTTGACATCTCGCTCTCTTATCGAGCGTTTGCGGCCGGGAACCTGATTTGGCACCTGATAACAACACACCAAACAACGACTTGCACACACGCTGGCACACTGACAAAAGGTTTTTGGAGGTCTATTTCGTCCGGTGACGGAGCAGTTCGTGTAACGTGCAGTTGGTCGCATAAATGAATCACGAAGATCTAGCTGTGACCTATAAGGAAGCAGGAGCGGGTAAGGTGGGCAAAGAAACCGAATTACTCTTGTATCAGAGATTGATGATTTACGCAAAACCTGCACCGCACCAACGGTGTGCTTGTGAGCCAACCCAAAACAAACAGACTTGAGCGCTGATAAGTGCTTATCTGGAATGCGCGCGTTGAATACGAAATTGTGCAGATGAGAGATATCACTAGAATTGGAGAGATAGTGATGGGTGGGAGAAGAAGAGCGATGGGCGGTTCGGTAAAGCTAATTGGTAATACGTAGCTTCGTCACACGGGTTATACCTTTAATTTGGCGGTCATATCTCTCGGCCTTATGACAGCCTTGGTTGCCAATTCGAGCAGTTAAAAGACTTCCGTTTTTTCGAGCAGTGAGACCAACGAAAACCAAAACACAACCATAAGGCTTCGTTGGTTCGACTCGCATGCGGTTCAAATTACGCCGGCATGAGGACGAAAACAAAATGAAAGTCACGCGAACACTCACATCCACACACACACATCCCGACGTGTGGGATGGTGGTTTTTCCGAACCGGATCGTCGTGTGCTGCGTAATCTAGTACACACGCACGTTTCTTGCCTTCGGTCGCAAGGCACGCGATTTTAGGGGAAAAATCCGTACTCCGAAACCCGTCGTCCCTGGGGGGGAGGCACTCTTAACACACACGAACGTAAGAACCCGCGGTACGGTTCGGTTGGAAGTCGGAAAACCCACGGCCTTCGTACCGAAGAGTTTTCGTTCGTGCGCACGTTTCGTTCGCCTTTTCCCCCCGGCGCGAAACGTCGTTTTTGTCGTTGGTGGATGCACGCTGTGCGATGATTGCGTCGTTGTCTGTTTTCCACGGCGTTTTCCCTTTTTGGGAACACAAACACAAGGCGAAGGAAATGAATCGCAGTAACGGGAATGGTCGATTTTGGCAGCCGAGGAGGGGAGGGGGGGGGGGGGGAGTTGGTAGGAGTGCTAGAAAAGTGTATGGAAATTCGATTGCGTTTCGATCGTCTGCTGGTGTTGGAACTACGCGTTGGGTTTTATTTCTCCTTTCCTTTGTGGTATTGCACGTGCGTTTCGGAGGAGGAAAAGTCCTCGTCCCGTTTGGCGGGAAATTGGGAAAACAACCTTAAAAAACGTTCCACTCACCGCCCCCTCGGTGGTTCGTTTCGGGCTTGTTGCGCTGCACTTGGGAGGGGGCAAAAGTTCAAGTTCAGCGATATTTCGTTCGTTGGTAGGGCAAACGTTCCGAAATCGAGGGGACACACTGTACTTTCGCTCTCGTTGACATTCGCCGAGGTTTAGCTCCAACCGTTGAAGACAAAAACGGTAGCAAATGTTTTCGAAACAAAGAAAATCGAAAAAGAAACTGACGTAACGCTATCGAATGACCGGATGACGATGGCGCCGAAACAACTTGACTGAAAACGGATGAGTGTTTCGGTTTAGTTTGCTCGTGTGTTATTCTACTCGTCACAGCAAAACCGGATGAATCCATCGGCAGGAACGATAGCATTCGTTTTACCCTTTAGGATAAACTTGTAATTTTGCTAGAATTCATATCTGAACAGGATGTTTAGAAAGAATGTTATGTTTCTAGCCTCTTCGGTAGGCACGTAGCAAGTGTAAAGTTCCGTTCAAGAACTTCCTTTTGCTTTGGCCTTGCAAAGTTGAACATGAACACTTTTTTTGACATCCTCCATCCACGGAAGTTATATCTTATTCCGAAAAAGAACACGATCGCGATCGATGTTGGTTGACTTTTGATAACCGAGAAGTTCCTGGTTTGTATCCGAAATTGAAACTGTGGCATTTTGTTTAAATGTGTTTACCAATCTATGGAAAGTTATCCGAGTTCACCCGCTCAAATTAAATTATACTATCAATGCTTGTTCGTTTCTTGTGCTGACATCCAAAGGCTCTAACGATGCAATTCTTGCTCCTGCATTTTTATATTGCATTGTTTTCCGTTTCCATGCTGGAAGCTTGGAAGCGGAAAAGTCGTGAGGGAAGTGAGGCAGGTGGGGGAACCGAATTCACGAGAGATTAATTTACGGTCGTTTTCGCAGTCAATTATACAATCTTCACCCACTTTTTGATCCGCGGGGCCAATTACTAATTCTCCCGGAAACGTCATCAAAAAGGCCTGACAAGCCAATAAGGGGGAAGGGAAAAATGAACGACTGTGCCATGGAAAACATGGCGAACCCGAAACGGAAATTTTCATTCCCGCGCTTCTCTCGCGTTCGTGCGGTTAATAGGGCGTGTTGGATGAGGAGGAAAAACGAGCCGGCAAAAACAGGAAAGGAAAAAAATGGGAACACTCGTGGATGAAATTCTACCAGGACCTTCAACGACTCTGCCTTTCCCCTCCCCCCCCCCCCTCCCCCCCCCCCCCGGGGGTCGGAGGTTTTATCGTTTGTTTATGGAAAGTTTCGGGTTCCCCAGTTTCTTCCCGACCCGTTTTTATCGCCTCTGATCGATGTCATAATGGCGAAAGATAGACGTCTCGCGATTGTGGCCCGAGTTTTCCTCAATACACACACACACGCGCGCTGTCGTCGATGCTATTGTTTTATGGGGCGCTTGGCGCGATCGGTAACGCACACAGAAACGCTCGCAAAACAGCGGCAGGCATTTTCCGTGTCCCTGTTTTCATGATAACGGCACGTAAATTATATGCTCACGTTATTGATATGAGCGCCATAAACATTCAATGGCGAAGTCGGCACCGATTCCGGACGGAAGCGAAGCGGGGCAACCGAAACAAGGGCACACGAACGAGAACCGGAAGTGGCTGGTTCCCGCAGGAACCACGAACCGGGCCCGGTCGGCGGCGGGGCAGAAATGGAAATAAATACATTACCACACACCGAGGTTTTCCTTTTCTCGCACACACCCCCCCCACCACACATCGTTGGTCGTGCGACGATCCTTGGACGGCGTGGAACCGAAAAGTGCTGCCATTTTGTGGATTGACCATTCGGGAATGAACGGTCAAACAGAGAGAGAAAAAAAAATGGAAGTAAAATCACAAAACACACAAACCTCGTCGACCATGAGGAGCTGCACGAATAAAATATCAATTAATCTAAATGGTTGTATTTCGACGATTTATATCCGGCCCAAGTACTTGTAGTAGCCTTGCCGGGATTATTCGGGAGTAACCGGCCGGGGATGGATTGCCTGGACACTCTCTCCCCACCGCAGGCCCCGGGGTGCGTGTGTGTGTGGGTGTAATGGGATGGGTGGCTAAACATTATTGCCCTCCCGGCCCGGTGATTGTTAGCGTTTTTCTGCGGTGTTTGCTTTATGCTTGTTGGTACGTTTCTTTGGTTTCTCGCGGCCTTGTTTGTTGGCGATCGCCGCCCGGAAATGTACGAGACGACCGACGACCGGTTCCGCGACTTCCGTGCGGCCCGAACTAGGAAGCGGTAGGACCCCGGTTGGTGCGGTGTTGTGGTGATAGTATGTGCAATATATTACGTTGTTTTGCTGATTTTCGAACACGAGATATGGCTTCCTAATGGCGGAAAACCGTGACGCGTAAGGATAAAGAATGTAACCGCTTGGTGCTTGAGCTTTAGCGTTGCGGGCTTGGGAAATATATTATATTTGCCGGAAGAAACCGATTAGATTTGGGAGCGTGTTTTAGAACGGTGGCTTCGGAAAAGGAAACTAGGGCGGATATCGGGATATTTCAGGTTTTTTAGTCTTTTCCATTTGCTTAGACACTTGGTGGTAAAATTTATTTAATTTTATTTCAAAACAAAACCACGTTGCATCTGCGTTATGCTCTGTTCGAACCAGCGTACAGAAATGTTGACCTATTTTGGCTGGATGGATAATTATACCATACACTAATTATTTCAAGGTAATTTATTAATGACAATAATGCCATTTTAGCACCCGTATTTATTGAAGATCGATGCAAAAAAACGTGTATAATTAAAACTACTTTTTTCTCGCAACACGGTGTGTGTGTGTCCTTGAATGGCCTCCTGCTGCTCGGTTCGGACATCTGCCATTTGTTTATGGCCGTTTATTACTTGCCTTTTCGACCTTCGTGGATATAAATAGTTTACTGGTGGCTACATGCTTATTTTTACATCCTAGAAATGGTCAGAAATAAGATAAGAGACATGATGTAAAATAATGATGGCACAACAAATGTAGGTAAATGAAGATTCTTTGTTCCTAGTCCCAGTCGAAGGCTTGTTAAAATAATACAAATGATGGGTCTAAGGAAGCAAAAAGTTAAGGACAATAGAAAAAACGTTGAATTATGCAACATACGGTACTCCAGAGAAACGAAACTCAAAGATGGAAGGAAAACGGTGCAAACTGTTACGAAACAATGGAAAAATAAAACACATGAAGCAATGCTTTGCAAATAAAATAGCACAGCCCGTAAAAGGCACGATGTATTTTTTTTCTCATTGCCTCATCGGAAACGCGATTCGGACAAAAATTATTCAGCTATAGTAGCGCTAGTTCTGCTTTCCCGGTGGAAAATCCTTCGGCTTTCCCGGCAAGCGCCCTCCTGGCCGCGGCGAGAAGTGAAGAGCGAAAAGTTTTATAATTTATTTCAAAACTTTGCACGAGCTTTTTATTTCGCAACGGTTTGCTTTTGTGTTGCGGGACTTTTTGTTTTGACTTTTCGCTTTCTGCTTAGTTCTTTTCCCGCGGCGGGTGTGTTTTCCCGTCAGTGCCGTTCCCCCCAAACGGGCAAGTGTTTCTTTTTTTTGGGAAAAAAGGATCTAGTCGCATGTTCAAGTAAAGTAAAGTAAAAGTCAAGTAAAGTATTGAAAACAGTTTTCTGTTGTGCTCTACTTTTACCTCGGTTTTCGTCTGTAATTTCGCTCAGAATGACATCCCGTTGACTAGCTTTAGTTTTTAACAATGTAACAACACTTTAGAACAAAAACTGAGTGATGCTTTGAAGCAGTAAAATACTTGAGGCTGTTTCGGTCGTTGGAAACAACGTTCGAGAATCCGCTTTCTAATACGTTATCGAAAAGAATCCTGTCTGCGGCAATAGTAGCCCGGAACAACTTCCTCAAGACCCGTAGGTTGACTGAGTGATAATAAAAGTAGAATGTATTGAAAATTTACATTCACCGCTTCGTGTCACCCCCATCGTCTACGCATAAAACCAGTCTTCTCCTCCCCACCGCTGAAGGATGGAAGAAAATTCTGATTTTCGCAACCGTTTGCATTTTTTTTCTTCCGAGTGTAAAAGTATATAAAAAAAACCATCATCCTCTAGCGTCGGTAAAGGCAACCGCAAAATAACCACGAAGCCCGGAAAAAGGGAAAAGTATCCCGAATTCAGATTCCCGGAGACACATCGCAACGCCTTCCGTCGTGGAGGTTATTTTGATTTCACACGAGTGTGTCGATTTTGAGATCCGTCCTCTGGCAAAGGTAGGGGGGATGGCGGTACCCGTGGAAAAGCGATTTTCATCTTATCACTTTTGGCAGAGTGTCCTCTCACAGGGGTCCTCCCGTGGTCTGGTGGCGCCCCTAGAACGCTAGTGCCGTGAACGTTTTATATCCATCACCGGGCAAACGGCAGCAGAGGTTGTAAACTGATGATGATTGTGCACACACGGCGAGCCCACACTGCTCCACACTGTTCCCCGGGAAGAAGGATGCTGCTCGAATGTTGGAAAGCCGCTCCTATATCACTCGATGCCTTCGCCACGTCTCTCGCTACGTGGTTTGACTGCAAAACTCGCCCCGCCGGGAGCCCGATTTTCCGAGGTCAGGATCCGCGGGAACCATTTTCGGCACATTTTCATTTTCGCCTGTCATCTCGTTGCGTTGCAGGAAGATGTATGTGGGTGTGTGTGTGTGTTCTTGTTTCTTTTCCTTTTCCTGTATTTTTTCCCCCATTTCTTCCGAAATAGACTCTTACCGTCCGTCTTTTTCCAAATCTGCCCTTCCTTCTGGGATGGATTTTTTTAATATTCATGGCTGAATTCACCTGAATTTGATGATGTATTGAAGCGGCGGCTTTGGATGTGCGAAGAAATTGGACGCGCGAAGCTGTATGTTTTTTTTCGCCCACTTTCCACACGGGATGCCCCCGTTCGGCGGGAAAGTTCATCTGTGCAAGGTGGAAAACCAAATCAAACACTAGTGCCCCCTCCGAACGGTGGGTAGGCAAGCAAATTGGAGTTGGTAGGAAGGACGGTGGTGTGTACCGCCACCGTCTAGGTTGGATTCTTGGATTCCTTCCTTGGTCGGCAGGCGCAATATTTGCGTTCCATGACTAGGATTATCAAAATCGGGACGACGTTGGTGGCCACAGAGCAAACAGCGCGCCCAGTTTTTCCTCTGCCCCCTTTTCCCCGCAGTGGCAAAAAGGGGGGCTGTTTGTTTTCACCGAAGGAAAGAAATGACAGTGTCACCTTAAATTGCAAAACGTCGAACGCGGCCCGGACCCCGGTCTGAGGTTGAGTGGAATTCTAAATTTGCCCGGTGTTCCACCGGTGAGAAGTGGTTTTATTTATTCTTCCTCCGTGCGGCGCACATTCATCTATTTCTTTTCGCTATGTCGGACAGTTTTGTATGTACTCACATGAATTCTAACTCTGGCGGATTGTTTAATGTTTAAAAGAAACATTTTCATCACATTTTGTTAATGTATCCACAAGTTTTTTTTGGATTTGTGTTTAAAAATGGAACACTTTACTAACCCATACCAACACTATTTTACGTTCCGCACTGGGACAATTTAACGCAGACGATATAAAAAAACAAAATCATTCCATCCGTCTCAAGAAAGATTGACTCGCGGCAAAGACTTCACTCCCGAGAGGCAAAGCACGGAATCGTACGATGACTAGACAACCATCATCGAACGACGAAGACGAGACGCGAGAGTGCTCGGAGAAAACGGAGACCTTCTTCCAAGGCCAAACGTGACGAAGATGAGTAATGGGTATGCAGAGACCAGCCAGGAGGAATGGGAAAATAAATTGTAAATTGAAAATGTTACTCATGCGAAATATTATTTTTGAAATTCAATTTTTTTCTCCCCCTGCAAAGCGTGCAGTGTTTCGGGTTGTTTGAGAGAGCTCGTTTTTTGTCGCTTTGTCGCGCATCTCTTCATCAATCTGATTTGGAGGAAAAGGTCAATCATCGGTACGGTTTCCGGTAGGACATCTCTCCGGGGAAGATGCTTTTCCCCCGTCAGCGCCTTGCTTTTAGATATGCGTGAGTAATTTAGATTTCACTGTAGTCCGTTATGTGGAAACTATTTAAATCCGAGCTCAAATCCGCGCGTGTTTAAACACAATGTGAAACTGTTTAGTTGGGGAACATTGCTGGAGGAAAACTAATCAATTAATGTGAACTAAAACAGAGACGCTTGGGGAATAAATCATGCACACCCCTGGCTTAGAAGGGACCAAATGTTTGCACTGATGAATATGTAATGTCCGACAGCGGGAAAAACCCCTGGCGAAAGTGATATCCAAACGGCGTGTAGCTAATTCACATTTGCCATGTAAGCAATTTTTGTGCGCATTTCTCCCTGCCTTTGTTTAGTTTTGTACAATAAAATAGCAAAGCTTGTGGGGAAAAGTTTATTGCAGTGGTATTTTAATTAAAATAATGTTCCGTACACATCATTCGTTGGATTGTGCAAACCTGCAGCGATAGAACACACCCGATTGTTTTGTTGTTTTTCAAAAATTTCGTCGGAGAAAACTAATCAGGCTCTCGCCCTAGTTGTATATCCCGAATTTCAATCGAACCAACCCTCGCCAGTAGTGCGTTCGAAGGAAACTCTCAATCTCCTGCCTTTCCCGCCCGAGCATTTTTTGGCACGTTTACGTCGCGGAAATTTCGTTTTCCGGACGCGACCGTTCGGGGCTGGCGCAATCTGGATTGGAGTCCGGGCATAATAATTCGCAAAAGTAATTCGCATAAAATTATCCAACGCATTTTCTTTGCGAGGTGGTGGCGAACCACCTTCTCGTATGGTACGATGCCGAATGGGATGTGTCTGCGTGTGGGTACGGCAGGTATCGTAAATTTTCGTCCTCAAGACCGGGCGCTCGTTCGGGGTTCCTACACACTGTGTCAATAACACACTACATGGTGGCGGGACCCGGGGGTTGGGTGTGGGTTCGCCCGTCGCAGTTACTCATCTATGAATTAAAATTAAAATATTCAAAAGATTTCACCACGTTGCAGTTTGTGTCCCGGTGAGAAGACAATCCAGAGCAGTAATGATAGTAATGTTCTAATGAGAAAAATCCGCTTTCCCTCCGCTGTGCGGTGAAATGTTGGGCCATATTTTGTGCAAATAAATTAAACAAAGTGCATAATAAATGTCAAGAGAGTGTTGCTGGAGAATAGTTATTGCTTATCGTTGGAGTAAACCGAAAAGCCACCTTACACGATCGTTTAGTAACGTTTGTCCCTTTCTTCCTCCATGCTTCTATTTTCATTTCAGATGCAGAGAACTTCCGAGTTCGGAACGTGAAACCAAAGCCAAGCTCAACAACACACAAACCCAAGCGCCGAGGGTGGCCCTCGCTCGAGTGCGCTGACAAGTCTATTCAATGAAACTGCAACGGTTTCGACACTTCAGTCTAATCTACTTTTAAAAGTGTTTGCTTTGCTAACTAATTTAATTCGCTATTTATGTATTTATCATCGTCGTCGCTAACTTATTTATTTATTTAAATTATTCAACTCGTTTGCTGTCAACTATCAAAGAAGTTCTAAGCTAGCGTTATCTTCACTAAGGAAAGCACCCCCCGCCCACAAAATACGCACGTATACAAAAGAAAATCCTTCAGCATCGTAATCCAGTCAGGTCCGAGGACCACGCATTCGCTAAGTAACTTATTCCGTTTGGGTGGAAGCAGCAAAGCCAGGCGCCACCACAACGTTCGTTCGTCTATCGTTTTGCGGCGGTATTTTACACCGGAAGGAAACGCGACAGTACAAATTTAAAAAATACAAAAATAAAAAAAAAAATAGCGAAACAAGAGTAAAAAGCGTGCTCGCGGAAACGGCACGCGTGTTATAAAAGTCAACCAAAAAGCTTAAACCAACAGACCAGCAGCGTTAAGTGTTAATTCAAAGAAAAATCAACAAAAGCAAAACAATCCTCGTGGAAACCTAAATTCGACAATAACGTGCCACCGGAAACATCAAGTCCATCAAGTCCAGCGGCCAGCGGCACCATTGGAGAGGAAGAAACAATCAGTCCCGCAGCATCTTCATCTAACCTAACGTAAAACACAAAAAAAAAAACACAAAACAAATCAAAGTACAAAGCATAATACAGAGGAAATCATATAAGCAAAAGAGTATTTAATATCAACTTTAAAACAAAATAACCAAAACGCGCAAAACCACAAGTACCAAAAGCAATCAGTAGAGGGTGTAAACAATTATTACCAACTGAAAAATCAAGGTGTTCAAACAAGTAGAAGCGATCGAAAAACATATAAACAAAAAACTAGTAAAATCGTGAGGGAGAAAGAAAAACAAACGAATCATTAAATTATTACTATCAACTACACAAGTGTGTCCGTGTCGAGTGAAAGTGAGAAAAAGTTCGGTGTTTGCGAGTGGACGTACTAGTTATTTTTCTTTCTTACCAAAACTCTCTCCTCAAAAACGTAAAACCTCGTGACCTGTGCTACTTCCGGAGGCATCTTTATCCGTTTGAAGCGTTAAGGCTATACATTTTTAAGCAATCAGAGAAACATACACAGAAAAGTATTTTTGATACGTGCAAAGAGGTTTTTTCCTAGCGTGTAAGCGAGAGTCACATTTTACCAAACCAAAAATAAGCAAAAAAAGAAAGACAAACGGTCCGTATAAATAGTTAAAAAACAAACAGAGATAAAATTTAAACCACCCCAAAGTGTTTCGACAAAAGTGCACATTGAAACTGGAAAACATCTACCTCTGGTGAAGTAGAAGCGAAGTTTATTTCGAGAGAGGAAAGGGGAAAAGGAATTGCGTTTGCGTGAAAACGGACAAGGAAGTGTGGAAGACGGATTACGTTTTACGTCGCGAGTGTTTCGGTTATTCTAGTCGCGCGTCGCGAGTTCTTTCGGTTCGCCGGTTGCGTTACGGACAACGATTGTGCGTGTGCGTGGGTGATTTTGTGGTGAAAAAGGACACCTTGCAGAGTGGTTCAGGTTTTTTGTTCTCGTGGCACAACACTAGCCCTGGAGCGATGTTGCCACGCGGTCGCAGTTTGCGAGTCGGAGCATGACCTCGATGATGAGCGCTAGCACCGCGGACGACACGACCCAGCAGAGTATACCCTCGTTCACGTCGTTCTCCGCCGAGCTGGAGCCCTCGTGGGACTACTACGAGCAGCAGCAGCAGCAGCAGCAGCGTTCTTCGACGGAGCGTTCGAGCAGTGCGCCGCACGCAATCACCGATGTAAATTCGCCGCAGCCAACCGCAAACGGCAGCTACACGCGTCCTTGGGAGATGGACACCAAGGATAATCGGATGGCGCCCCCGAGCGGGCCGCCCGGAACGCCGGGCCCGCCCGTCCCGGCCACGCCCGGCGCATACCCGGACCACTACCCGAAGCTGCCATCGTTCCAGAGCCAGTTTCACAGCTTCACCGACACGACACTGGTGGCGGGCGAACCGAGCCTGCCCCAGGTGACGGCCGTGCCGGTCCCCATTTCGCCAAGTTCGGCTTCCCCGGTCGGCACCGGCGGTTCGCTGACGCAGCTCACGCAGCTTACACCGACCCCGCTGCCGCCGCTGCAGGGCGGCTTCCACACGCTGTCGGCCGTCAACAGTCGCCCGTACCCGATCGTGCCCGGGGCGATCCCGGTGCGCGAACTTGCCGGCATCAACCAGCACCAGTATATCGACGAGCGGCACATCCAGCTGTACCAGCCGATGACGACCTTCCAGGGTCAGACACTGCCCACGCTGACCGTCATCAAGAAGGAGCTCGACTACGAGATGCCGACGCTCAACAACGGGGCGACGCTGCACCACGCCAACTTCCAGAACCCGCTGCTAGACAACGGGCTGTTTGCCGCCCAGAACGGCACGGTGCATCACATTCAGCACCAGCAGGCCCAGCTGCAGCACCACCACCATCTGCAGCAGCAGGCCCAACAACAGCAGCAGCAGCAACAGCAGCAGCAGCACCATGTCCAGCAGCAAACGACAACACTCGTCTCCATCTCGACCCCGATCGGCGGTCAGCAGCAGCAACAGCAGCAAACACATCCCCAGCAACAGTTGCACCACCATCAGCACAACCTGATCACACCCTCCGACCACCACAACAACAACAACAATAACAACAACAACAATGGCAAGCTGAGCTCTTCGTTGGGCGGTGGGGGCGCGCACGAGCCGGGCACGCCGGCCCAGATCACGCGCATCGACAACCGGAAGAAGGAGCGCCGGAAAATGCGGGCGCCCTCGCTCGAGTCCAGCGCCGAGTCGGAGGGCAGTGCAATGGAAATCGGCGACAGTGGCAATCCGGGCCAGGTGGCGGCCATCTCCAGCACCGCCAACTTCAAGAGCCCGATGCACAGCACGATGAGCATGGACACGGACGACGGTGGCATCGTCGGGGAGAAATCGGTAACGTACCACCACCACTCGTAACACATGTTGTTGATGTCACTGCTCAACAACGTCACCGTGTCGGCATCGTTGACTCATGGTCCGCTTTTTTTTTCTTGCCCTTCCCCTCCGTTCACTTTCAGACCAAAAAGAAGCGCAAACGTTGCGGCGAGTGCATCGGATGCTCGCGCAAGGATAACTGCGGTGACTGTGCGCCGTGCCGCAACGACAAGAGCCACCAGATCTGCAAAACCAGACGCTGCGAGAAGCTGACCGAGAAGAAGGTAAGCTTGGTTAGTTATCTCGAATGTCGGACCAGATAAACGTGACGGTTTCTTTTTTTTTTTTCTTCGGAGGAATTAGTTGCATGAGATGAGGCGTTTTTATTGGTGATGAAAATGCTTGCGGAATCCCCCAACCCCCTTACTAGTCCTGCTCGAAGAAGACTTGGTACAAATGCTTCAAAACTGCTTCCAGAAAATGGTTACATCCAATTCCAAAATCAAACATAACCAACTCGGGTCGCAATATTTTCGGCACAAATAAGGAAAAGGTTAAAAACCCTTTTTCCTTCTGGCGGCCCTTCGGGGGTGTTGCTCCCCCGGCAGATGGACACGCCGGACTGCTTTTTTCCCGCACCCCCCTTCGTTGCCTTCCTGCCCGTCTGTTCTTGTGGGCGGCGATCGTAAATCATACATTAACACATTTAATGAAGCGATAAAATCTGCCGGCAGAGCATTTTTTTTTGGCAAAACCCCTCCGAACAGCGGCGATGAGCGCGCCAGATGAAGATGTCGTCCGTTGCGGTGGTGGTGGCGGTTGGTTGCCTTTGTTTTGTGGTTTCCTTTTTCGCGCACCATTCGAGCACAGTTGTGCGCGCCATCCCAACCAGCTGGCAAAAACGCGAATGGCAATGGGCAGCACGACCCAAGAAAAGGGAATAACGACCCTTGACGTCGACGACGGGTCGATGTCATTGCACTTTGTGTGCAGTGGAGTACCCGAGCGTTTGTCACATGATGATGATGATGATGATGACGATGGGACACATGCATATCAGATAATATCAGCATGATGAAGCTTATTTCGCCCGATGGAAAACATTTTCGTGAATTCCTTTTAATGTGCTGAAGTTAGTAAAATTGTAATATCGTTGATCGTTGGAAAGGCAACTGTATGTACAAACGGATCATTTCGGAATTGACTTCGAATTAAACACCCTTCGACACTTATTCCCAGTGTAGTATTCAAGAAAATCGTTACACGATTCCCCACCAAAGTTATTATGGACATTTCCAGTTGCACATGTCGGTGATTGCTCGGCGAAACTTTTTTCACAAGCTGCGGGTGTTGGCGCATTCTGTGCCGTAGATAAGAAAGCCCCAAGCAGACGATCGAAAGGTGTTTTGATCAAGTAGCCAGTGGCAGTCCTCCCCCCCCCATTCGATCTTTCACTCCGTATACAGCATATGTTTTACGTACGCCTAACGACTCCGCTTGGTCGATAAAACCGTTGGCAATCATAAAGACGGGGCGAGCAAGGACACCTTGGTGTTGAGGGGCATATGGATGTAAACGGAACGGGGGTACTATGTATGCAAACGCAGGACTCCACAGTTGGATCCCGATCGAGACAAACACCGGGTGCGAAAGCGCGTCCCATGAGCAAACAGGGCCGCTATCAGAGGTGCCTGCAGATGTTGTTCGGTGATAACCGTTTATTGATTTTCCGGCTCACGATCGATAGCGGTGTATGTGTCTGTGTGTTTTATCGGTTGCCCCCCCCTCCGTTTGCTTGGCTATGTGCTGCTGGTCGCTTTGTTTGCTCTCAATACATTGCGCGGGCGTGTTTGGAGCCACATGCCGGCGTACTGTGACGACAGCTGACTGACTGAAGGACTGACTTTTAATATTCCTACGGGGGCGGTTGATATTTTTTACCTCCCAAACATGTCCATGGGAATGATTTCAAACGGGCTGCAATAGTCAGTTTGCTTTTAATCCCGCTTCGAAACGTCGACAAGCTGGCATTGCAGATGGCAGAATATTCCTTCCGCCACAAACGCCGCAATGGGAAACAGATTTAATTTCCCATTCAAATCAGTCCCGAAAAGCAGGACAATAAAACGCCGAGGAAGGAAAAGTGCGCACGATGGCGACAACGCATCCCAGCCGGCTCTCCGGAAGCAGCGTCATAAACCCGAACCATTACGACGAACGGCTGGCCTCGCTTTGATGTCGGTTGGGCACTCGGAGTTGCTCCGTTCTCATGCCGTCTTGTTTCCCATGAACAGCTTCCCAGCGAGAGTCCTTCGAATGGGCGCTTATTTGAAACAGAAACAATTTTAACTAAAACGCTCGCTCGCGTTCACGGCTCCGTCTGTTGCTTCTGGTAGGTTTTTTGAAGGTTGGTTTTCTAATTAAACTCCCGATGCATTACGATGTTGGTTCCGCACCGTGTGGGATCATTCGTTCCAGCTCGAGCTGCTTTAATATTTTCTCAATTAGTAACATCTGTGCGTGAGTTGTTGTTTGTTTAGAAGATAAACCCTCGCCGTTCAGAAGAAGAAAGTGTAATTCTTTACGCTCACCTAACATTCGTTTTATGTTTTAGGGTGATACATTTTGAATTTTCCCGATGCGAAGCAATGCACCAGCTGATCTGGATGTACGCGCCGATATTAACGTTAACGCAGGCAATCGTGTCAGCTGGCAAGATGACCCATATCTTAAATGCTTCGTTAACCGGCGTCTGGCCAACACGGCTAACCCATTCAGCTGGAATCAGATAAACACGTGCTCTCTGTCTCTGTACGTCCAGCACGACGCCTCGTGCGTGTGTGTCCCGTTGCTGTCCCGTGTCCAGCTGTCCTGCCGGGAAGAAGCAAAACAGATCATCTGATGTTGATGAAGGTGGTGATGGAAGGAGTTAAACTCAAAGGAAAAAAAGTTGTCTACCTTGCTCTCGGGCGCTTTTTTCGGTAGCGTTGCACACAATTGCGCAAAACTGGCACCGCCGCAGGTGTGTGTCTGTGTGTGTGTGCGTGTATGTGGCATTTTGGGGTCAACCTGTCAGCTGTGCGTTTTGACAGCTTCATTGCTTCCGCCCGGCGAAGGTAAAGAAGTCCTTCAAGTAGTTAATTGCGCAAAAGAAAATACTCGACAACTTCAACATTGTTTATGTTGTGCCGATTGCGATCGGGTTTCTGCAGCGAATACTCTCTTTCTCTCTCCCTCCCTGTGAGTATGATTGGATGATTTTTCTTTTTAACTCCGTCCGGTTCTTTGCAAGGTTTAATTTTAGCACACGGAAAGGATGCCCCCTCAGGTTTGCTGGATATTGAGTAACACTTCCGAACGGTATCAAGTGACGGGAAAGGATGTGGATTCGTTCGTGCGATGTGATCGAGACACAGTGGGTTGTGTAATTCCATGAGCAAGGAAAGAGGCATGAAGCCGATGGACACGTTGACGATTCCTCGTCAAGTTTGAAAAATACATTAATACATAACATTAACGTTTGGAAATTAATAACGATACTCGAAGGCGAAGAAGCACTCTCGATGGAGGATAAATTAACCCACGGAGGCAACGTGTGGTCCCAGCTTTATCATCAGAGGGGGCCATTGGTTTGGAGTCATTCTTCAACTGTCCAGGACCCCGCTCCCCACTTTCATCGTTCGCGGTTAATTAGTTTCTGAAATCTTATCCTTTCTTTTCCGTGCGTTTCGTCGCCGTCTCCGATACCGATCGAGGAAATTATAAGCGCACGAACACATGAACACCCCACAGCGGGAGGGAAGTTCGTTCAGGCTTCTGTTCTGTCGGCGCATTGCGGTTCCTTGTTTCGTGTGAGCGTCTCGAAGAAAACCGGGAGCATGTGCGGCTTTATACCTTTGCTCGCTAATTTACCGACGGTGGAAACCGATAACGTCGTTGGAGGAAGGAGAGTGATTAAATGAAACAATAATAGCAATACGGAAGGGGCCAACCGCCAGGTTTTTTTTTCGCCTGCCGCGCCTCGAACCGGGGCTCGTCGACGATGACGTGTCGTCGGGTCGAGGAAAAAAAAGGACCTCAAGGAAACGAAAAATGATGCAAATTAATTTCGAGGAACCAGTTCAGGAGCGAGGATTTTTTTGTCTTCCCTCTTGCTTGTCGATTCTGCCAACCAACGTGCGCTTACCATGACGAATGGCAATGAGCAGCGCCCGCTTGATGGCGCAAGGGACTCGGAAGTGGTTTCCTAACTCTGGCTTCGGCACACACACACACACACACACGCACACAACAGCGAGCGATGTGGAAGGGAAGGAATTGGATCATAAATTAACATAATAACTGTTCCTTCCTTTTTCCTTCGTGGTGGTGCGTCCGCTCGGGTGGGGTTTCCTTCATTCCTTCTCGGGTACGGGAACGATATGGCGTTACGTTTTCCGAACGCACACGCGGTGGGAAAGCATCTATACACGGTGCTGCAGCATGGCTTACACGCTTCGTTCGTGCAGCAAAGCAAGTCCCAACGGGTTTTTTCTCTTCCTTGGGCCCGCCGCCTTTAAACTCGAATTATGCTCGCTACCGCACCACATAACATCCAGGGCCGACCATATGTCACACGGGTCTGTCGTCCAGGATCGGTCCAACGCATACTAACCAACGTGTCCGGCTCGGTTTATGTTGCGCCTGGTAGGCAAAAGTGTGATATCTTTTTGGATTTCATACTTTAATGCACGTTTGTTAACTGCACTAGGCCGGTACGGATGAAAATTGTTTTACTTTTTACTTTTTTTCCTCTTCCACGTGTTTTGAGGAAGCGCAGAGAAATTGAGCATAACTGTCATGTCGTCTGTCGGCTGCTGCCGTCGGCTGCCCCGCTGACGATCTGGAAATGATGGTGATTGGCAATGATTACATGTTGGAGGTTATAAATAAAAGACAATTGTACCCGGCGACTGTACGCCTCCCCTCCTCCCGGGCCTACGTTAGTTTGTACGTGCCTTTTTTTGTTGTCTCCATCTCTCGCCCCCCGCCAATGTAGGCTACTCCCCCTCGCTCGTTCTGGGGATCGTCCTCTGCAGCGCTATCTCTCCTTGCTACTCGTAGGTTGCACTTATGCCAAACGAGCGCAATTTACAAATCTAGCCTGATTAAAGTGTTGTGTCGTGTTTCGTTTTAAATCCAATTGCTGCACCGGCGGTCGGTCAGCTTGGCGTTTGGTTCCGAATGCATTTGTTGTGCTGGCTGTGTTGTCGCGTTGGATCTGTAGACTATTAGATCAGGTTTGTTCTTGTGCATGTAACACAACATGCAACATTATGACTTGTCGAAGAAAATTCTTTTTCAAATGAACAGAAGACGTTTCTGCTCGCATTTATGTACAGGAGATAATTTTACAGAATCTCAAGCGAAGACCACGGCAAATCTTTTAACTTTGTTTTGTATTGTAACTAATAACAAATCGGTTTCGGTTTTTTCTTCTAATGTTCTTAATTTTTACACACTCTTCAAGTAATGAGCATTAAGAACAATTCCTTGCGAAGGATTGCAATTTGGTTTTGCAACTGGCAATTCGCCATCTGTCGCCGCAAAGCAAGAAATAATGGCGGCAGCAATGTTAGATCGTGAAGCGATCGCGCGATCATCACAATAATTGTATTTTTATTGCCAAAACGCAACCATGTGGTGTGGTATCGAGCATATGCCCGAATGGCGGAGGGCCAATAAAATGGGAAATTTGCATCTGGAATTGAACTCAAACCGACATATTAAAAAATGCATTCTGTAAAGAGAGAACAGCGAAAGGCATGAATGCATTTCACTGGATGTTAATATGTTTTGACGGTTACATATGTTTTATTTTACCTTCTTCATTCCTTTTTTCGTTCATTTAGTTACAATATTTTTGAGTCGATCATATAAAAGTAGAAAGATGTTTGGAAAACCTCTTCTCTTTTCGGTTTTAATTCACGTTTTTCAGTGGAAAATATACGATGTTATTTATTAGACATCTTTGGACCTGAAAAATTCCTGATCCTTATTCACAATTGCTTCATCAATTTGTAGACATTTCGTTTTTCAAAGATTAATTTTATCATGGAATCCGAGGGAAACCCATTGAAAAAGAAGGATTTTCTCACAGCAATGAATCAAATGCATTGCTTTCCACTGCAATGAATTGGCGAATGACAATAACAGTACACGACGATGCTTCCGTCCGACCTTAGCCATCCTTTATTCGCCAGGAAATGAAAGATCGTTACATTGGGCTTTATTTTCCAAACCCATACACACACACACACATACACACACCAGCTCACAATCTCCAATCTGCCACACAATCTGATCGACGCATCGTTCGAATTCTCTCGTTTTCCGTTCCTTTTGCATCGCTTTTCCACCGGCGCTTTCCTTCCTTCCTCGCTACGTCCCCCCCATCCGTTTGATGGTTGGCTTGAATTGTGTTCAATTTATATTGTCGCAGGACGAAACTCTCGTTCCGACGTCGCACTTCCGACTTCCCCGGCTTGCCCTTCCCGGGCGTTACCTGGCAAATATTGAGTTTCGTGTTGGTTTTCTTCTTCGTCCGAACCCTGTTTCGTTTCAGTTTTCCCTGCTTTTTTTTTTCAGCTCATTCCTCCATTCCTTCCCCCTGTTGATCGGTCCCAACCAATTTCCTCTCTCACTCTTCACCCCCCGGGTGTGGTGCAGTTCAGTTTCCCTTTTATGTTTGCGTGCGTCCTTTTCCCGTCGACGTTTTACGTTTTCTTCGCTTCCCTTTTCTTCTCCACCGGGTTTCCACCAACCTTCCTCCCGGTTCTCCCGTGGTTGTTAGTTTTCGTTGCACATCTGTCGGTTTTGGAAACCCGGATCGGATCGGATCGGGTCGAGTGATTCGTCCGTTGCCCGCGCGCACAGCATTTCATGGGTTTTCATTTCCCTTCCTCCGCTTCATTCTTCTCTAGCCCACCGTGCAGCCATGTGCTCGAGGCCATGTTGTTGTGTTGGTCCTTCTTGCCGTTATCCTTGCCCGTACTGGCAGGGAACAGTCATCTCGCTTCTTCTTTTTACCGTCCTTCAATCGCTCCGATGCGGCGTATCCTTTATCGCACGGCCGTTCACTTCCTGCTGCTATTATTTTTATTACAATTTCCATTATTTCCACACATTATTCTCGCTTGCTTTTCGCTCTTTCTCTTCCTTTCGTTGGTTGCTTATCCCATTTGCACCACATGGTGTTGCAGTTAGAGGTTCTGTTGATGTGTTGTGTATGATGGTTTCGCTTCTCCATGGCGAAAGCTGACGTATTTTCTTATGGATGTATGCATGTTCAATTAAAATCTTCTGTTAGTTCATCGTATCCTGATCCATGCATCCCTTTTTTCGTCTTGGTACGACAAAGCATCGCAATGCAAATGCATTCTGCTTGCAGTACAATGCACTCTTGATTTAACGTCACATTTTACGTCCATCAATGACCCAAAAAAATCTAAAACGAAGTGGACGCATGTATTTAACAAATAAAAAAAACTTCTTGAACCGTTTGTTTAAATTTCCGTCGGCTGGTTTTAGGATGTACAGCTTCATTCGCTTTGAACCAATATGAACCGACAGTTATCTTCTGGTTCCGTTGGATTGGTTGTGTTTTCCTTTTTTTTATGCACTATCGAAGATCCTACGAGGATGACGTGTGAGGAGTTTAATGACACCGGCTGTTCAATGGCATGGGAAAGTAAACATTTCAAATGGGAAGGTTTCACATCCTCCATCGCCAGCTTCAACGCACTTTCGTGTCGATATTTTTTTCTCCAGATTTTCGGTTTAAATTTTTACACATGGGACGCATAAGATGTACCGGATGTTTCTAGGATGCGTGTATGATCGTTTAGAGATAGATAAAAAAAACAGGGAAGAAAATGAAATCCAATGGAAAAGTGTAGATGAAACCGCTCCAAAGCATGTGCGCTGATCGTGCAAGTGAAGTGCAACAAAGTGAAAACGAAAAAGAAAATATTAAAATAAGCAAGTGAAACGGCAAACTAACACTAGATACGTAAGGCAACGAACGTGTGTGAACACTAACCTACCGCAACACTAAACCACGACTACCAGCTACTAAAAAACAGTGTGCAACTAATACGTTAACAACTAATCGGAAACTAACTTGCAAACTAAACCCGGAACCACTAAACCATAGCTGTTAAGGGAAGCAAACATTAACCCTACTGGCAAAACTACTGACCACATCTAACTCACGAAACTAATGTGTGATTAACTGTATTAACTCAATTAACAGACTAACGCTCGCGTGTGCGTGTTTGCAGTGTATTCTGTGAAGCAAAAGGAATGACGAAAGTGAGCCATATTATAAGTAAGAAAACATCTTATTGCGTCCTATGAGCATATGAGAAAAAATGGTTGTAGAGATAGGAAATTCATATCGTGTATGCAATCCTAATTAGCGTTATTTTTCTCGCTTGCATTTCCGATGGAAAAATGGGAACGTTTCGAAGCGTTTCCGGATGCGACGGAGCTTAGAATTTGATATCGGTATCGAATTATTCTGTCATCCCGGGTTTTACCGGGATTCCGTGTCCTGTTCACTGCGGGTATACCTCCCCGTACCCTTTGCCAACCCCACCCCGTGGATAAACATAAATAACGGCCACGGGGGTGCGGTAAAAATCGGTCTTCCATTTTGCCGTCAGAGTTTGCGCTAATCGTTGAAAATGGCAAATTTGCTTCCATTAATAAATTTATGCACATTTTCTATTCGTTGCGAGGAGGGGTGGGGAGACGGGGACGGACATCGTGTAGGCGTTGGGTATGATGTGTGTTTTAATGTTTTGCCTCCCGGTTTCGATCGGGGAGGGAGGTGAAAATGCGATGCCGCGAAAAGCATTAGCGAACCGTGTTCATATAATTACCCATTTCGAATGCTGCATCGCCCGATGATGATGGTGATGAGGACGCCGATGAGGTTGCTGTTGGTTTGCGCACGCCAAAAGGGGTGGCCTTTGGGGAGTGAGGCGCCGGTGGAAATTCGGGCGTATTGGGGGTTTTTATTTGATGCACGCGTAAATGCATTCAACGAGTGGAAATCGAGCGGAAACCGGTGGCAAGTAGTTTGCATTAATTGTGATGACCATGCGGTGGTGAGACAAAGGAGAATGAGGGCGTGTGTGCGTGTATGTGTGGGAGGAAAATGAATCGATAAATTTGGTCACAGAGACCTCGAGCCGCGAGTTGCGTCGAGTTCTGTATCCTTCCTCGCGATTTGCGTTTTCCCGGGTTTTCCGGTTCGATGCGCTCCATGTGCATAATCGCGCATCAACGGGTGCGTTCGGAGTTTTCCTCGTGTTTGGAGGTGGAGGGTGAGGATGCTGCAGTTGTGTGTGCAACGACCCGTCACCCGATGCAGCCGATGTTTGATGATCGCGAAATCATTTTCCGGTGGGCACTCGAAAATCCTCGGCCCGGATTTTCCGCTTTTCACCCGTTTCTACCGCCCCTTCTTGACTGGTTTGGGCAGTTCACTCGTACCCCGGCGCGGCGGATGATGCACCTGGATTTCGGGAATCGAGTTTGGGTCGGGGTTTTTTTTTTCTCTGCTACCATTTATTTCCCGATGCGCCGCAAAATTCTGCATTCATTTCCGTCGCATCTCTGCATCCACCCTCTGCCTCGTGCCTCGATTATTCCGTTCTGCGCCAGCCATCGGCACGTGAAAGCCGTTCGGTGGGAAACGCACACGCGTCGATGGTGCGGTGAAACATTTAATTCTATCGAGTTTCATTATTTCATAATAAAATACAAGTTTTCCGGAACGAAGCCGCCGTTTGTTTTCGCTACGCCCACATAGGAACGCGCACGCATTTTCCGATGGTTCAGGTTTCCTCATTCGCGCTCCCTCTGCTGCCCCGTGGAACAGTTTTCCTCCCATATTTCATCGCGGGTTTTGTTTGTTTAACCAAAAAGGTTACTCGAAAACTTTGTGCAAATATAAAAAAGATATAAAAAAGATGGCGAACAAGCTGGAATTGACCATTTTTCGCCGACATGAATGTATCGTTGGTGCTTTGTTTTTTAACATCCGTTTTTGAAGTGTTGTTTCTTTTTGGGTGAGAGAAATAGCGTAGAAATGCAATTGGAAAATATTGGGAAATTCTGAATGCCACGTTGCACACACAACTGAATCGATGGCGACGGTCGGCTGAAAGCGGATTTAATTATTTGCCTAGTGTAGACCTTTCGTTCTGTGCGAGCTGGGAAATGTGTGTTATTTTCAGCACGAGTTTTTCGAACACCAAATGTGTTGAAGTGTTGTTCGTTGAAATGTTTGTTACTCTGAAATTTGGGATTTTTTTTATAAACTGTCATTCAACATAGTAAAGCTTCAGAAGCATGTTTTTGCTGTATTCTGGATGGTATTCTCTCAAATGACTTGAAATTCAGGAAAGCACAAAGCTTTACGTAATTTTGGATTCCTCTCCAATGCATTTGAATGCCATCATATTTATTCTTGGTGCAGGTATTTTTTAGGGGTTGGAAAATATTGTTTTCGTTCGTCGTTCAGTGCACCCTAAAATTGCGGGGGAAATAATACACAAAACCAGCCCCTTTGCATTACGTTACAAACAATTGGAAAACATTCCCCTCCACGTTCATGATGCGCCGGACGGACGAGAAAGCCTTCAACAACCTGTGCACGAATCCTTGAAGAATTCAAATTTAGGTCAACCACCGCGCGGGCCAAACCGATCTTCCCTCCATTCGGGAAATGTTTGATGCACGTTAGAATGTTCTGAGAAAAAAAACCAACCACTGCCGAAAAGGGGACGACGTTTGCTTTTTGTGTGCACCGGGGAAATCTTACGTTTGCTAATTGGCAGGGAAAGATTTTTCCACGGCAAGCAGGACTCCCTTACGTGAGGGATATTAAAACGGCGTATCGCTTTTAATTTATCTGCGGGGCTGATTCTTCGGGCGAAAAGGACGCTTTTCTTGCCTCATCCATGGTGCAGGATGCAACGCGGCACTATTTTATCGTGTGTAGAACTGAAAAGGTTTCCTGAAAAGAAGGTGCATAAGAAAAACTGGGGTAGTTGGTCCGGGTAAGTGTGTTTGTGTGGCACTGGAAAATGCCATCTTATCGGTGCATCCGTAAGCAAATATTTGTCCACCTTCTCGTTGCGTCGTACGCACTTGCTACGGATTCGTGTTCGGAACGGGTTTTTCCTTTTGAACCGAGGGGAAACTGAAACATACGAGGTAGAAAATATTGCTCCTTTCTTTCGGAACATTCTTAAGCTTGGGTTGAGTATAGAGCAAATTGTTATCTTTTATTCTATCACGGCCGCCGGGAAACGAATTTATCCAACTACCGATGAGTATCGCAACCTAGATAGAGCATTTGCCGTACTTTATCTTCGATGGAATATTGTCATTTGTTTGAGATAAATATGCCCCACTGAAGAATCTTTTACACAAACCTTTTGAAGCAAACAATATTTATTTCCTTGTCGCTTACGCAGGGAATAGGGCTCAACCACGATTCGATTACGATATCGATGGGAACATAAACACATGTGGTATGTTCCTAATTGCATTTTCAGCATAATTTTCTTGGGGGGTTTGGAAATTCAACTCATGTTCGTTTGTGTCCCAACAGATGGAAGGTTATTTACTATTTCTGTTAACGCACGAATTCGTAAAACAAACGCACCGAATCGGATGAATTTCGCTCCGATAGTTTATTGATGGCATTATCCGATGCTCATTTGGAAAGTATTTTTCCATCTATCAAGTTTGATAGAGCCTGCCGCGGACATAGAAGGGGAGGGAAAGTGCATCGCATCGAGAAATCGACGGGTCGAGGATTAGAGTTCCAAATAATGGAGTTTGGTTGGTAATATGAGCAGTATTTGATCGTTAATCATCAGAGATTTAAGATCGACCGTAATGTAAGATTTCAGCAGGGATTAATTCAACAGATGCTACCAATTTATAGCTGGCGATGATGAATTGCAATCGCGAATGCAATTCTGCGAAAAAGATTGTTTTTTCTATCGAATATTTCTGTCCCAAACTGCTGGTGTATTGAATACTTCGATATATTTTTAGCCAACGACGTATGATGCTTTTTGATTTGTCGTCATCCTACTCCTGCTAGGCGGCCCGTTGTCTTTGTTTCTTATCCCTTAAAACTTTAGCAAGCAAAAGCATTTCCAATTTCGCACGCGAAATAAACAATCCCACACACACACCGTCTTGTTGTGCGACGCCCAACGCACCGACCGGTACCACCGATTGTGTCATATTTTTCGCCGGTTTATCTACCACGCCGCCCCGCGCGCGTGTGGGTGTGTGTCGTCTTCTACGAGGGAAGCCCCAGCGCCACAACAAATGAGAAGCAACTTTTCTCGTTTCACGCTCACGTGAGCAAAGTCATTACGGGGGTCGAAATTTATGACACCTTTCGCTTTCCCGCCGCTTTCCACGGGAGGTGCAGCAGCGTGCCTCTGTCTCGCTAGGATAGCGCGCGCGCGTCGATCGAAGGAAAACCAAAACGGAACAGGTTGTCTCAGCTGCGTACGGGTAAGGCGGCGTTGTGGTCCGCGTGCCACCAAATCCTGGCCAATAATACCTTGGCAGACCCTGGCCGAGAGACCCCTCACACAAACAAGATGCAAAAGACAGTGGAAAAAAATATATACACAAAACGCTAAAGTACACTAGAAGAAGTCGTGAAAAAATCTAACTAATGCAATACCTCCCGGAAACGGCGCTCGCACGGCGTGAATTGAATCCGGTGGTCTAAATAATAATAAAAAAAATGTTGAAAATGAAAAAAACAAGCACCCGGAAGGATCTGTTTCTTTTTGTGGAAGTGGAAAACATCGGGGTGGAGAGTAAAAAATATAAATTGAAAGAATAAAAAAGGTTCCAAAACCCAATAACGTGCGTGTGCGTGCGGGTGCTTTCGCAGAAGGAATGGGCGTAGAATAGGCGGAGGGTTGGGGTACAAAATTACGATCGAGACCGACTGTAATTTAATCTAACCTTTAGAATATTTAATTACGAATTTATTCGCAGTTTTATAATTAGATTTCTTCCAGTCACCTATGGCTGGCGATCTTTTTTTTCCACTTCTCTCTTTCTCTTTCTTTACAAAATTGGGAAAAACAGACATAGAGACCGTGCGAAAAGCGGAAGCATTTGGATGATTGTAACACATTTTAAGTGGAAAATGGAAATTTTCCAGCGTGGTTCCATAAAATATGCAATCGAATGAAACGCATCTGCCCATATTGCAACGTGTCTTATGTTGTCCCGTTTTTGGGGAGCGACTTTTCTTTAATTTCTTTGCAAAGTGTTTCCGTCGTTGGTTTTTGGGACTATTCTTGGTTTTATTGCCATCATCTTGGAAAATAGTAGAGCTTTTGGCCGACAATTCATTCAAGATGACAGTTTTACTTTTTTGCTGATGATTCATTTTTCTTTCGGTGGTAAACCGGTATCCGGATCCTTTCTTTTTGTTTTTCCTCCATTGCGATCACTCTTTTCTAGGTTTTCTTTTCTCTTCTGCCACCTTTGGTGTATGTGTGTATGTCTCGCTGAAATACTGTAAGGAGTTTCCTTGACTCTTGCGACTAACTTTTCAACGCGCACGAACACGGGGACATTCTTTACAGTAAAGATGCTGGATTTCGGGTTTGTTTTTCTTGCATGCGTGAGCTATTCTTTGCAAACTTTTTCCCGACGCGCCCGGATTCCATAGTGCCTACGGGCTGTCGCACCTTTCGGGTGTCCTTACGAAACAGATAAACTGGCCCGTGCATTCTTCTTCCCTTTTGTAACCCCGTTTCCCCTTCTGACTTCCGAGGGAAAGCCACGGCGTAGAGTAAAGGAAAAAAGCCCGGAGTTTCGGTAACTTTACGTCGTGCTGAATTGCCATAAAGACTCTTTTGATTTTTTACCAATTTTATTTGGCTTTTTCCTGTGTTCCTCTCAGTTTCAGCTTCGCCAGGTTTTTGGGATGCTTCGTACCGCTAAAATAACAAAAAAAGTACAAATACAAAACAACGACGGCTGTCTCTCATGGTTAGAAATGGAAAGTTTGAGGAAGGAGGTAGTCAAAAAAAAAGTCCCGTTCCAGAAATTTTCTGTTCTTTTCACCTCTCGGTAGCGGAAAAAACTTTTCTAAGCCAGTCGAATTTATGACGTTTGACTTTGGGCACCATTCGTTCCGCGTTCCCACCATCCGGAGCTCGTACGCTCACCGTTTTTGAGCAGAAGATTTTAAGTCCTTTGTCTCCGGGACTTCCGGTTCGGGTAGGCAGGGATAACAAAAAAAGTTTGAATGTCAACTGTAGGGCATCCGGTTGGTAGAGAAGCAAAGGAAATAAAATATTTGGAAGAAAACTAAAGATTATACTTACGCTTTCTTTCGCATTTTATATTCAAGCATTTACATTCATATCGTATACAAAAGTTACATGTTATGAATGAAATATTTTTATTTTTTTTTAATTCTTTCTTGCAATTTAAAACCACATTTCAAAATTCCTTCTCTAACCGGCATCGATTCGGCAAAACAAGTGTCAATTCTTCGCCTTCATAAAGACACTTCCCTCCGCACAACATAACTAACCATCGACAACATGAAACACGAAGGGTGTCTCGAGCACAAACAAAACCAACCGGTTGGCTTACCATTGCCGTTGGCCTAATTTTCGGCTCTCGTGCCGAACGCCTCCACGTCGAGTACAGTGTTGTGTTGCTTTAAATTTTAATCGCGTGCCCTAAAAACTTGCTTTCACCCCTTCTGGTTTGGTCGAGGATTTTCCACGCGCCAACGGTGGCAGTGGTGGTTTGGATGCTCTACGTTTTCCTTGCCAAAGGAAAAGCACGATAGAAGTTCCAGTAGTTGGTCGGTGGTGGTGGTTTTTGGATGCTTTCACTTTCTCTGGAGCGGAATCGATGGAAAGCGGTCGTTGGACTGTTTTGTTGACGATTTTATTTCTGTTCACTTTCGAGAACTTTATAAATGGTGCATTTGTGGTTATTTTTACTTGTATTATAGTTTCTCTTATTGTTAATAACTATCTTAACGACCTCACCATTTTTCGCAAGGTTTGAAAAACATTAACCCAAACAGGATGGAGGCGCCTGGTCACTCTTAAAAATAAATAGAAAATTATCATAAATCACCCAATAATCTATCTTATCGGTTTGCGTAAAGCCAATGCGATTATACCACAGGAAAAACAGCTAACATGCAACGATTATATTCTCCGATACAATCCGATATCATCCCGCTTAGTATCTTGAAGCCCGTTGATGTCTTTCGAAGTGCAGCTTCGTGCCGGTTTTCACTTGACGCTATCGGTCCTTTTCATCGTTTTTCCAGCATCCAGCAAGCGCACGTGCCCGAGCCCGCCCCTAGCTCCGAGGCCCGATCGAGGAACCTCCCACTTTTCCTGCAAATCCTTGCGGGGTGGAAAATCTCCTAGGGGTTGCTAGCGACCGAAATGACCCCGATGCGGGCGCGTCCTGTAGAACGGTTTCCTTCCGTGTGCACTTGCACGCTCGTTGGGCATAAGAATAATGTCACACACCGGGAGAAGAGCAATGCACCCGATGTGTGTGTAAGTGTGTGTGTGCTTGGTGAAAAAGGCTCCACCCCTAAATGCAATGCAATAGTTGACCGACAGGGGGGCATAGACGCATAGTTGACGGGTGCGTAGGGAGAAATCGTTTGCGAAAGAAAATGTGCGTAAGAAAATAACACAAAAAAAAACAAGCAAGCGAGGTCGTTCGCCAAGTGGTATTGCATATATTTTTCCTTCGTCTTCTTCTCCAATACGCACGCACTGCTCCTTTGAATCACATTTCTCCTGTGTGTAACCGGCTCGCACGCTAATGAGACACGCTTAACCAAGCGGAAGGTAATCGCATTGTACGCAACTTTTCGCTCCCTATCGCATCGCATCTATTGAATCACACACACGTACGCACACATACACATTTGTCGACGATGATGGAACGATGTCGAGGACGAGAAAGCGTCGGTCGCCAAGGACGATCCATCCCCGTCGAGCCCGAAGCAAAGCACGAAAGCTGAGAAAGGCTCCTCCGGTGGTATACCAACGAAGGGAGCTAGTGCAAGGGGCAACACAGGGAGGGAGAGGGAGAGAGAAAGGGAGTGGGAGAGGAAAAAAAGAAATAAAAGGATCTGCCAACGACCTACCCCAACGTGTGGCTTACCGGGTGGGGTCAGGATATAGCCTTTTTTGCCTTTTTATCCGTCGTAGCCTACAACCTTTGCCGAAGGATATAAGCATATCCATCTCCCCCCGGGGGGTTGACGTGGGTTTTCCTTTCCCTTGGAGTGTATGGTTTTTTGTTCCTTTTCGTTCGTTTTTCCATCCCCCCCTACGTGTGGGAGGAACTGCAATCGGAGAAATTAAAACATCCTACGCGCGTTCGAAAGGGCTTTTCCTTTTCGACGGTGAAGAGAAAACTCTTGATCCGTGCGTACGGGTTGCGGTTGTTTTGTTTTATTTTGAGAAGAAACGATGCTAGGATGGTTTCCATGGGCGGGCGAACGGGTATCGAATGAATGAATGCGTGTGTGCATGAGTGGTTTTGCACCATTACTAAAGGAAAATAATATTGCTTGAGCAGGAAATCACGCGTCTTTGGAGCATTCCAGGTGTATTTTCAGTATCGTGGTAAAGTTAAGCTTGCCTAAAGTGGAAATTATTTTCATTTATGCTTTTATTTCACCAGCAAAGGGAATGTAAATGCTTTGAAAAACATTTTTATATATTTTGTTCAAAGTTTGACTGCTAGCTGTTTTGGTGCTTCGTTATGGGAATCGGAAAAGCGAGAGCGGAAAATCCTAGAAATGTGTACAACCATTTTCGCTTCGACTGCTCCACCTGACTTCGAGTTCAAAGAACTTTCTTGCTCTAATTAATCATAATTTTTTACCGCATTACCATTATCAACAACAACAACCACCTATTCCAACCCTCACCGTATAGAGGGAAGCTGATGCTTCAGGTCTGATCCCCTTTTGATGGTGGTGGGCGGTTTTGTGAAGGCTTCCGTGCAAGATTTCCGGTTCACCGAAAGCCACCCTTATGCTATGTTCCCAGCGGTAAAAGCCACACCGAGTGTACCCTCTTCGGTTCGGCATAAAACGTCCTACCGAACAGCTTCAGGGATTTTAATGTCGTCGTCCGCGTTTTGCCCCCTTCCCCCCCTTTTTTTTCTTGCACCGGGAAGGATGAACGAACGCAAATGGTTCGTGTAAGTGTCGTTGGGGGGGTCGTCGTGGATGATTTTTCCGAAGTAGAATAAAGTGCATCGGAGGGAGGGATGCACCTTGGAAGGAGGAAGTTCCGGAAGCAGGTATTGAGCAGCGGTTATCAGTATCCCTTTTTCCCCTTGCAGTATTGCTACCGCTTGTTGTAAATTAATGCGCTGCGTTAAGCCTTTTAATGCATCGTTAGCCATATGTGCGTGTGCGTTAGTGTGTCCCGTCCATTGACTGCCACTGGAAGGACTTTCCATCCAAGAATTCATTGATCTTCTTCAAGACTTGAACGAGGGAGTGGAAAACGCATTAAGGACTCAATCAGTGCGTTCGGATGCGTACGTCATTTTGCTTCGGCAAGTGTGTGTCTGTGTGTGTGCGTTTGTGCATGTACATCGGAAGGACTTAAGCGTATTATCGCGACCGTGGGGTCAAGAACCTCTTTTTCCCCTGCTAATGACAGGCAACGCAATGCAATTAACGGTCGCAAATGCAATTTGTGTTTGGCCCGCAGAGAGTGCGGAGATCGGTGGAAAAGTTCTTTGTCCCCTCTTAGTTCTTGTTAACCCTTAACGGCACAATCCGGTTGAAAGTTGAATAACTTTACCGGGTAAAAAACATACCGGAAGTATTTTCCATGCACATCCGATACCGTTTACAAATTCAAATTCGAATTATTTCTAAGTAAATGAGGAACAGTTGGAAGTGTTGTGAATTTTACTTCAATATCTTTCAAAACATTATGGAACACATGTTTGGAAACTCCTGCGGGTGATATTTGTTTATGAGAAGTGATCAGAAAATGCTGCTTATTTTTTAGAAACACTAATTTCCTTATTGTAATCTAATTACCATTTTCATCGTCTAAAGAATTATATTTATTCTCGAATGTCTTTTCTTTTTAAATTATACTACTCAAAATATTTACCTAATATTCAAACAAATTTAAAACAGTTAAAAACTGTGCTACGTCAATATTTTTCATAATGTTTTCACATCGAAGACCTGCATCAACTAATTATTTAAACATTTTACAAGCATATATGAGATTCTTTTGGGTTTTGAAATTTGAAAACGAACGTTAAAACGTTCACTGAAACGTAATTGCATTGAATGTAGCTTCCAGCAGCGTGTTCCGGCGTATCGCAATCTGGAACATGGCTATATTTATCACGCACCACATCCCAGGTTTGCTTCCAGGCCTTCACTTGGCCCCGGACTTGTCGTTCGTCGTCAGTCCACGCCATGTGTCACCGTATGAAAATCGTTTCTTCCTCGCTCGGCTTGCAACGCAGGAGCAAGGAGCCTATTTTTGGAACCATTTTTTTCCACCATTTGTTCCGTTTCCTTCAGCAGCTTCCCGCGGTTTCTCGAGCTGAAGGAAGAAGGAAACGGGATCGGAAAAACCTTCCACCGCCCCCAACAAAGAAAACCACACTTACACCGGGTGTTTCGTCTTTCCGGGTTGGTGTGGAAAAACTCGGCGACAATTGGTGTGTGCGTGTGTGTGTGTTTGTGTATGCATTACGCGTTTCGGTCGTCGTCCCCGGTGCATCGTTAGCCGCTGGGTTCTTCAAGTTGAATGTCAGCTATTTTTGGGAGGGCGACCCCCAGCAAAGCAATGAACCAATTCCGGAAAATGCTGGAGAAAAAGGTTGGAAGGCGGTGGTGGGTGGGTGGTCGGTGAGAAGGGGAGGATCCGTTCCGAAACGTGTGTTCGCGACGCGACGGGAAATACGATGCAGTCGGATAAGCATGGCACGCCGCGAACAACGGCGCACGCACGGCTGTCCGTATTAAATTGCATGCTGGTTTAATGAACTTTTTGTTGTACACCTACTTTCCCTTCTTCAACGATACCTCTGGGAGTGGAGCGACCGTGTGTGTGTGTGTGTGTGCATTCTTTTTGGGATAATTATAATAAGTACACGGGCGCTTGTTCGGTGGAGATTTCTTGGAAAAACGGGACCGAACGTTGTACGAAAAATGCAGCTGCTGAAAAAATGTACAGTTACGCCGTTTACCATCTAAATGCGCTCCCACGGCGTCCTCTGAAGAGGATTTCATTTCATTTCTCACAAACAAACCACTCCCGAACGGGTTCCCTTATCGTTGTGTTTTCTCAAACGATTATCCTTTCGAGAGTGGCTGATTTTGAAGGATTTATAATTGGTCCGAAATCTGCTTGCGGAATCGGTACGGTTCGACACCGTTTCGGGGGTAATTATAATGGACGATCGAAAATTAACACCCTTGACTTTCCCCCGACTCGATCCTGAACGCTGCTAGGCGATGTTTTGAAGTGTTTCAAAAACAATGCGTTCGTTACACACTTTTCCCTAAAAAGGTGAACTGAGGGGAGATTTATTCCTGGGCGAATAAAAAGCAACTGTGTGGGTATGTCAATGTGGGAAAAACAGTTGACTTCGAGCCGAAGGACATTCTTCCGGTGACGTTGGTTTTTTTTGTCTTTCTTTTTGGAAGTTCTCCGATGAGAGTGTCTAGCGAAGCGTCTTCCCCTTTCGGTAGGATTACGTTTTATTCGGTACCCAAACAACCAAAAAATCGACGCACACCGTCAACTCCATCCGTTTCAAGGACGTCTGGGAGAACGATATCGGTGCATAATTCTTCCCTTTTTCGACCAGGGAAAACCACCACCCCAACGGGAACACGAACACGGGAAATCATCCATTAAGCGGCCCATTTTCGAACACATTTCGGAATTGGCAAACAGGGAGGGTTTTTCGGGGCGGAAACCGTCGACATTTTGGCACTGAAGAGAAGGGCCGGGAGGGAAAAACGGACAGGTTGCTGTTTGAGGCAGTTTGTTGATAGAGCGGAGTCTTCTGCGTGCGGTGGAAAACCCCGAAAACACCCCTTTGGCGGAGGGGTCGATTGTGTCGGCGTCAAAACACCACAAACTCACGGCGTCGTCGATTTCCCTTCGGAAAAGTAAAATGCTTGTTTGTGTGTGAGAATACGTACGCTTGTGCGATTGATGGAGGACGGTTGCTTGCTAGTGTGTGCGTGTTTCTGGTGTATTTCCTTACCCCTGTTCTCACGGCAAAGGACGAATCCCTTCCACAACACACCATCACAAACCCATACCCGGCGTACGCTTTTCATCGCGTTTTCTGTGGAAAAACCCCCCAAGGATTAGGGAAATTAGGGGATACCTTCGGGTAGAATCTTACCTCACCACCACCACTGGATAGGAGGGTGGCGCGGTGGTCTACGTTTACCACCATTTGCCGATGATTTTTGGCTTTTTCCGGGTACCGGTAGCGAATGTCAAGGTTGTGTTGTTGTGCCGCTTCGCTTGCTTTTCTTTTGCCCAAGGAAGAACCGGCAAGACCTTGGTCACTATGGAAACCGTTCGGGAGGGGTGGAAGACAGACAAGAAAAAAATGAAGATCTTCACCGGCTAGACATCGTGTATGGAGTTTTTCTGTTTCGGTCTACGACGAAGATAGGAAAATGTTGGATGGACTGTCTTTTTATTGATTAGTACTTTTTCCCTTCTTGTTGAGTGTCTGTTTTTCGCAAGACGCTGATTTTTTCTTTTTTGTCATGCGTAAATGATAGACTTCTTTCTTATTTTTAAGAATAGTAAAGACAATTTCGTAAAATAAAGAATTTGCTACGCGAGTGAAAGATATAGTTATAACTTTCGCAACTAAATGTAATATCAAGCATTAAAAGATGGATTTAGGAATGATTCACATGCCACGTTACATTTGAAAAGAAGTCGTTCTAGAAACCCCCGCACCCGCTTCATCCCAAGTGTTGACAGATTGAAATCCTGCCACCAACATGGTGGAAACGGCATTTCCTGCACGCCGCTGTCTTTATGTCCTTTGGCTGATGCGGTTTCCTATGCCCAGGAACAACCAACCAGATGGATGGTTGAAGTTTATGCTGGTGTTGACATGCTACAGACCAAGCCGGTCCCCGAAGCAGCTAGATCGCATTGAAGTGTTTTTTTTCCTCTTCCTCTTTTTATGTGCGTATGTTTCAGTTCTCTTCCGTTTGCTCGCCCGCTTCGCACGGATCACATCTGCTCCTCCTAGAGGCAGCAGCGTGCTACGTACGATCATCCGTCACGAATGAAAACGAACCAGGAGAAAGCAACGGGAAAATGGGAGGAGGGAGAGCGCAGGATAGCGTCCTATTGTAGATGAGGTTTTATATTTTACTTTATTTGGTTGATCGTACTCACACTGTCACGAGCGAGTGCAGCTGTCGCGTTGAGCCAGTTGATGCATTTACAGCTTCCGTTATGTGTTGGTTGATCGTTTCAAACATTTAATCCAAAGGAAGTGGAATATGAAATTGATTAAATATTATCACTTAAACATCGTTATCAAAACGCATTCGCAGTTTTCGCTGTTTTCGTAACCAAAATATAACTTAAACTATAAACATCGCTTTTCAATAATTTCCAAACTAGAAAAATTTTACAGAAATAAAATTATCGTTTGTTGTAGGATATTACGATGTAGATGTCTGCGCTGCGGATTGTGCTATGATATCGTGGTTGTTTAAAACATCGATTAGTGTAACTGAGTGAGCTAGGTTCGTGTTAGATCAGCGGCAAATTCGTTTTAAAAACGAATTTGAAAATCAACTTAGTTTAGCCAGCGACCGCTAGAGGGCAACACACGGTTTTGACTGCTAGCGCACGCTAGCGCCCTCTAGTGAGGCAAGACTCTACTAGTAGTAGACCGAGGTGTCTACAACAAGATACACCGCCACTGTTTCTATAGCAAAGCTGTGCCAAGTGACTAAGGTAGTTGAGTAGAAGCTGTGCCGCGTCAAACCCGAATTTTTAAAATGTTCGCGTACAGAGAAACAGGAAACAGTTTTCTTTATTGATTCTAAAAATGTCTTATTTTGTTAATTTATAAGTTACAATTTGATGACATTTTTAACTGCGATATTTTACGCAAAGCGTTGGGTTTTAAGCAACTGTTTTCTTGTTAGGAACTCCATATTTTTCGATTAACAACAAAGCCCAAGTGTTGTGTTCTCCCTTGAACTTCGATGGTAACTAAAAGCTCTTTTTTTGTGTGTTTTCTTTTTTTCTCCTTTTCCTTGCTGGCTGTGTGGCTTCTCACCCGCGCAGATTCTCTACGGTCCGGATGGCCAGCTGCTCAAGCCGGAATCCCGCCGGGGTCGAGGAAAGGGCAGCAAATCGAAGGCAGCGGCAGCCGGAGCAGCCGCGGGCGCAACGAACGGAACGAATGGAAGCGCCAACGGAGCGGTAAGTGATGTTTTAGATGATAATTTTCGTTTTATTTTATTATTTATATAGCGGTAGACTGTTGTTTGCATATCAATTTGGCCTTTCGTCTACTTTCAAAAATCGTTCGGGAGTGAATACATCGTGAAGTAGTTTTGTACAATACTCAAACAGTGTGCTGTTTTAGTTTCAGATAATTTAAAATGTACATACAAGTTTAAGTTTAAGATATCCTAGACGATCCCGACTTCGATCTTCAAGCAAGTAACGGCGGATAGCTCCGATTCGGGCGAACATATTTTCCCCGGTTTTTCCATCGACCTGTGCCCTTTTTTTTCAACCGACCCCGGGTACGATACTTGTTCGGTTGATTGTGACCATGTTTTATGCAAAAGCTACATACTTATCTTGTGCTAGTTCCTGCTCTTCCCCTCCCTCATTCCAATGATTCCAAAGGGGAAAAGAAAAACTACATCACCAAACACACGACGTACACGCGGACGTTGGTGGGCGAATAGCAAAAACAGAAAATTGGCAAAGAAAACCTCCCTAACACGTTCCGTACACACACACATAAACACGGGAGGGAGATAAGTTAAATTTATTTTGCATATAAATTAATCGCATTGCCGGCCGATCCATCGCACATTGCGAATCCAATCATTCCGACCCGGAATACACCGCGTTGTTGTGTACCGCGAGGCCCCCGCGACCCAGAGAAAGGCGGCAGGCCCTTGTAGTGAGGTTTGGGGGGTGGATTGGGCAACAGTGAAAGTCTAGTTTATGTTTCGACTGCGTCCAATCGGGGATTAGCGAACTCAAGGATAAGGAGCTTTTAAGAGCGAATCAGTAAAGCGCAAACGGCATCGGTAGGGAATGTTAACGATCTCTTCGATAGGACATTTTATATCGACGCCAATTGCCCGTACATCGTAATGTCGATGGATTGAACGGAGAACGGGTGTCTGCTAGTAAAGATGAATTAAAAATACAAAATTATTTCGCATTTGAGGTGGATTTTATGATATCAAATTATCCATGCTGAATAAAGGGCGGATAACCGAGTATTAAGTAGGCATAGAAGATAGTTCGATTTGCAAAACAAGATTAATCAAAGTAGGCTTTCTCGTTTATTTATTTTTGACAGTGCTGTTTTCGTTTATCCTAGTAAATGTGGTTTGTTTTCTCGACTTTGTATATTTGTATTATTATAATTTGTTGGCGACAAGTTTCGTACAGTTTTGTTTCATTACGATTTGAAAGTTCTCTCATTACTATGGACATTTCTTTTTTGGAATTCCGAATTCAATGTTCACTAAATGAAAGTGTGATTTAGAATCATCGTATTTTTCAAGTTAAACTTATTCACCAATGTTTTCGGTTGTTTGGTTAACATTGGTTTTTTTTTCTTATTGTGCAATTATTCAATGTTTAGATTTAGTACAATGGTTTTATTCTGGCTTAGTAGAATTCACTTGTTAGCTGTGCTAGTATCGTTGCACAAGTAGAGTTTTGTCAAACACATCAAGAACATATTCATTGACATCATTTCATTACTTGCTCTTTTTTCTCTTTTTCTCTCTATCTTTCTCTCTGTTGTGTCCATGTTTCATCCATATCTATGACACACCCGAAAAAACGAACCCACGCCGATCCTTTGTAATGCTATCACATACATCCTGGACCGGTGGACATTCCCCATCGCTTTTCTCTCTCACAACAACCCATCATCCTTCCAATAGATCGTGTCGTACGACGCCAACGGACAGGCTGTCCGTGCCGACGGAAAGCGTGGTCGCGGACGCGGACGTGGTGGCGGGGTAAGGACAATCATCAGTACAATAATCACCCGTTGTAGATATTTGCCTTTACTTGCTGTAGTACGCTAGAGTGAATTAGTCTGCTGTGTTTCATTGCGAACGAAACATGCAAATAATGTATTTTACGTCGCCCAACGAGAAGGTCGGCGGCGGTTCGTTTCCTTTCCGATTCACGCAATCAAGTCTCCGGGGCCCTTCTTTCCGGGGTTGATTCCGCGTTCCAACCCATCGGTCATTTCCGGAGATGAACGGCGTGATTTAATGGCTTCGATTTCGGTTCTCTTCCTTGCGGTAAAAGTCCTTGGCCTTGACTGAGGACTCCGGATCTGCCTCAACATTGTCGTTTCGTCTGAGGAATGTCTTCCTCAAGGGCCCGGCACGGTGCCGATCATATGGCGGGGTTTTTTTCCCCCGGGCAGGGCATAGGACCTTCCTTCATCAACTTCTCCTCGATGGCGGAATTAGAAGAAACAACGGGAAAAAGGGAAAAATCCTCCCCAAAACGGCAATGAAAGCGAAAGTCCCGTCGCCTCGGGACCAGCCCCATAAAAACCTGCTACGTTTGCCGCGCCATTTCGCCGTAACTCGGAAATCAAAGTCGGAAAGTACGACAAAAACGCTCAACAGCTTTGGGCACCGGCAAAAACCGGATCCATCCACCCCCTCCCCATCTCCTCCACTTGTGGCTACCGGGAAAAGGGATTTCCCATCATCATCCCTCCTTGAGGAGGCTGCCTTTCGTCGTCGTCGTCATTTCGGGTCGTAAACGTAATCGTCATTGTCGTTGCCATTGGAGGCGGCAACATCATAGCGCTCGCGCTTCCAATTTCTCTCCAACTCCAAGGCGGATCCAGCTTTGCCTTCCATACGCCATGGCGTGTCGGAAAGTCGTCGTCCTTTTTGCCATGGGGCACTCACAAACCCTACCCACGAAGCCGCTTTCGCCGACGGTAACGACGTGCGTCGTGCCGACGACGGGACGTGAGTGGTGGACGCTACGCTTTTACTACGCTTACGTTTATGACATTCTTTCCGAACTGAACCGGCGGATTTCGGATTTCGGCGGAAGAACTCCCAGACAAAACATTCCCAATGCTCCTCCTCCTCGTCTCCTTTTTCCACGAAAGGGATCATTTTGGAGGGTCCCTTTTGCTGGTCCCCACCCCACTCGAGATCCTTTCCGATCTTTTGGTTTCGTTCGCTCTGCTCCGAATCAACCCCCGGTAGCATTTGGGGGGAAAACTCTCCAAAATATATCCCAATGTCGACAGGACGAACTTTGATGCCAGACGGAGAGCGTCGAGAATTGGAGATTCAGAAGGATACTACATCGTTCATCCGTTCCGCTGTCTCGCCCGGTAACGATTGGACGGAAGAAATCCTTCCAGCAGACGTACGTACGATTTGGTCTGTAGCAGAATGTAGAAAATCTCTCTATCCAAATGAAAAAAGACACATCCAAAGTTGGGTCTCAACTGGAGCAATCAACTGGCGCTAGACACAAGAATGTTTTGTTTTATTTCTACACCAATTTTGGTGTTTGAATTATCCCGCCGGGAATCTATGAGAAGCTTTTAAAAACTGTACTTCATAGCTTTTCTTTCATAAACTGTTGGCAAACGTCTGCGATATAGGGGAGGAGTCTGTCTCGTCTTCATTTCTGTCCGCTGTCTACGTCTTCGAGTAAATAGGTTTTTGATCGAAAAAAAAACAAATCAAAAATATCGTCTCACAAATGTCGATCCATTCGATCCAATTATGTATGCGAAGGTCGTAGAAAGCATAAACACATCGCCCCCCTGGGATCGTCTCACCGGGTTTTTTTTCCTTGCCAGAACCGAACCACAGACAGACAGACTCGCTGTCTGTCGTCCGTAGTTACGCCGAACAGCTGATCGGTCGATTGACCGTTCCATATGGACGAGTCCGAAACGGGTCCCGAGGTTTACCTTCTTCGTGGTATATTTTTTCCCCACTTTTACTTCCCTCGCCTTATTTTATACAACCATCTTTTTCGACCATCGGTCTAACGACGGGGCAATGAAGACGTGACACGGGTCACGGTCATTTGACGGTTTATGATTGTATGGGAAATAACCCTCCGTCGGTCGGTGGAAGGAGGTGTGCCGTGTGGAGTTCGATTACGTCTGGCGCGTTTGGAGTAAAAGGAAAGAAAAAAGGAAATCCTCAACTCAAAGATGGTGGCACAAACAACGAATATTAGAGGTCGTTCTCCCGTCGGCAGCGCGTCTTCAATGGCTTGCGGCATCTTTTCACCGGTTTATTTCATATTCTCTGCAGTCTCGCTGTTCGACTGCCAATATCTTGGTGAAGAAAAAAGGTCCTATGCATCGTGGTTTAAGGATTTTTTCCCTTTTTATTTAAATCTCATCTCGGGATGAAATCCCTTTTATGAGGCCTGAAGACCAAGATCCTAACGGATGGAAAAAGTTTCACTTGTTGCTTCCCGGGTCGAGCTAACGTTTGCTTTAGTTCTTCTGAAACGTTCGCCTCCGCAATGGGAGTAAGAATGGCCTCTGGCAACGACCAGTCGTATCCTGTCTTCCTCATCGTGTATCCGAGTCTCCTGTTACATTCCCTACAGAGAAGGTTCTAACGCTTCACACGGTCTGGGACGACGATTCGAAAACGATATGACAAACGCTCGCCACCGAACGGGAGAAGTTCTGCAGAGGCATGACGATTCCACCGGCTTGTCTCTGACTTTTCCGTGGAACAGTTTTTGCTTGCGTCCCATTTAAGAAAAAACCGTCCAAAGATCAGCTGGTTGTGGCTGATGCCTGACGTGCAGTGAGAATGAAAAAGTATCCTCTGCTTTCGGTCGTCGTCGTCGTCGTCGTCGGCGCGGCTCTACGTCCAGACTGGGGTGTGGAGTTTGGACATCCTCGGGCGAACGAAGGGCGGGCGCACCGATGATGCGGATGGTAATGCGAGAAAGCGTGGACTTTTACTACTCCATTGACTACGAATTTTTATGTCAAGCATTTCTTTTGCCGTCGGTGTAGACCCTCCTTTGCGGAGTCGACATCGACCTTCCAGCGTGCAACCGGGTGTTGGAATGTCGGCCAGAACTCGTCGCCGTGTACGAGGAACTTCCCAGGACTAGCTCTCTGTCTCTGTTGGAAAGAAAAAAGTACCGGGAAAACATCTACCGCTCGTCCGTTTGTGGAGTCGTTTTTTCCCAAACCATCCGCCGGGAGGATTGCTAGATGCCAATGTCAGGGCTATTCCCGTGCTCTAGTACTCCGCACTGGCTGTGGGGGAATCTCCGGCAAGTCTTCTGGATGCTGCATTCTATCACAACCACCTCGAGCTCGATCTTTTCAAGTTTATCCTCTTGTGGCATCGTCTAGGCCGTGTCTACACACGGTTGTATCCCGAACCGGGAGATATAGGGCATAATCTCTGTGTCATCTCCCAGCCTTTGCCCACCGTAGACCGTGTTCCCGTGGAGAATCCCGCGTCACATTCCGTTCACACTTCCGTTCGGTCTAATACAACTGTTTACGCCTAACCCAACGCCGTGTGTGATGGAGGTACGATGTCTAGAGCACCCGTTCTCCGGTAGCAAGTGGGATCGACGACGTCGACGACGGTTAGTCTTTTTCACTTTCCCTAGCTCTCTCGCCGCCGTTTTGCTTTTTTTCCCCCATCAAGGCACGTGCCGCCGCGGTCGCCATCGGCTACCAAGTATGAAGAAGACACACGGCGAACGGCCACTAGAGCCATCGTACGACGCGCCGTCGTGTTTCGCTGCTGGGTATCATTCGTCTCCGCATCATTCGATTGCCGTACAGACAGCAGGGCGGAACGGAACCTCGATTCCGGCAGACAGTATGGCGTTATCCAGCCTGCCGGGAGGGAATCACCCAGTCCTACACAACCGAGCGAGCACGAGATACTAATCGTGTTCTCACTTTTCGCTTTTACACGGTCGACACGGAATATCTTCTGGCCTTATACCCGGCAATGATGAAGACCCAAATAGAGCCGGAGTCTCCATAGAGACGTGTTCCCCCCTGCCCCAATGGTGCTGGTAGATTCCGTTGAATTCCACGCCTGATCCCCTATATCTTTATGGGTTGACCTTCCAAAGAGCGCTCGGGTTCTTATGCCTTTTTCCATAGGTTGGTTTTTATGAGGTGCGGGAAATACAGTTTATCTCCCCCGTACCCCTCATCGTCCCCAGCATTCGTGATTGATTCAGCATATGAAAACGATATCTTGGCCCTCCCCTGAATGGGTTCTCCACTGCGAGATTGATTCCCACAAGCCCCGCAAGAAGGAGCAAAGGAGAGAGAGAGAGAATTTGGGTGCACTCCTCGGGTTAAGATGCCTTCAGATATTCTGTGGAATCGTACGGTCTTCCCCATAACCAGGAAAAAAACATACCACTGAGAGGATACACACGCCACATCGAGGACGACCCCCGCATGCGGAACGAGCATCATAATAAAAGAGATATCAAGTATCGGCCCGGAATGGCCGCACGACGCAAACAGATTTTCGGTAGTTCGGAATCCTCTTCAGGAGTAGCAGGTCTATATATCTTTCTGGTATCGTTTTGAGCTTCTTTTCCCCCACCCCTCCTCCCGCGGTATTAAGTGCTGCTTGTCATCAGCTGTCCGTGCGGAGTTTGGTTTGAGGTTGCCGCAACGGAGGCGAAACAAGTGCCGGAACGGCGAGCGTCTACCGCTAGCGCCATCATCAACACCTTCTCTTATGTGAGGTGCCTTTGTACTTTTTTTTTCTGTGTTTTGTTGTTCCGCCTTGGGTTTGGCACGAGCCACCACACAACATCATCGTACGCATCGGGACGTTGTTGTTGAACGCAGTCGAATCACGCAGAGAAGCCAAGCGACCCCGTTTTTTTTCTGACGTGTTGTGCCTCAGAGCATACGGCCGCATGGTACACCACCTTTCTGACTCCCCACGAGCACGTTTTATGTCTTTCGGATGATGATGTTGATGATGTTGTTGGTGAGGCTTTCTCGGGCGGGAAACGGTAGGTTGATTGTTCCGATGAAATGTGGCCCCAGGAGATGCGGCGTTATTGGGATAGGCTTTAACGCCACACGCGTCCCAGAGGACGGTGGGGCGGAGGACACGCGCCAACCCCCCTTGAGGGGTTCAAGGTTTTTGGGGGGTTTGTTTGGGTATGGGGGTACGGGTTGTTCTTTTCTTTTCTGCGCTACTCCTTTTGCTCCCCTCCTTTTTTTTCCTCCGGTTTGTTGGTTTTCCGGACACTTGTAGAGAGCTTTCGCACCACTCACTTTCCATCGAATCCCGTGTGACTTCTGAAGAAGTCACGTCATTTGCCGACATTAGGCCGACTCTCCTTGCCGTTCGGGCAAAATGGTGGGTTTTGTTGTTTTCCCCTGCGCTGTGTGCTCTCACGTTTCGAAGGCCAGGACGGCTTGATCTTCCTGATCTTTTCAAGAGCCCTCCTACCCGTACGTCGGTCGGAGGGAACTACCTGTTGAAGCCGTTGGTTTTTTCCTCCCGCTTCATGGTGGCGGCATGTACAAACGGTCGTTTATCTCTTCAGATCGGAATCGTTCATGTCTCGAGAAAAGGGGATTTCGTTGTTTGATTAATAGTCAAATCGGTTGGAACGGGGTGAGTGTGAGCAAAAAGGGTGGAAAGGCTGGGAGGAGAAGGTCGAATGATGGGCAGCATCGATTAAAGGTGTTGTAGAACATGTCAAAAGAAATTCAGTTTGGCAGTTATGTATTTTTTCTTTAATGAGGTGGAAAAACTGGCACACGAAAGGAACAGGAGAATGAGGAAAGTCTTTAAAAATCTGTTATCTTTACAGATGCCTAACATACTTCTCATTTTAACTATTTTTATGTTACTCTTCCTACTTTTAAGAACTGTTTTTAATTATTTAAAACAAAGTTCTTGTAAATTCGCCCATCTTCTGATGAAGCAGTGGTCTTATCCATCGTTACTCAGTGACACACTGACCCGATCGTGGTCTTTAGCGATCCGGTTCAAACGACTCCTTCCTGCCCCGGATGACAACGTTATGCCGAACGCTTTAACTCCGTTCGGTTTGCAGATATTGGTGGTTTCGTTAAAAAAAAAAACAAGAAAACCTGGGAAAGTTTTCTCATCCTACATAATACACCGTCGAAATGTTTGCAACGTGCAGCAGCCCCTGCTGCACCGTTTTGTTGGTCCACGGGCGTATGTACGTCTTGCGATGCTCGTCTTTCTCCGTTTGTGCAGCATATTTCTCCTACTGTTCGAAGGGAAAAGTACCGTTCGTTCTAAATAACTCCCCCTCGTGTGTGTGTGTGTGTGCGCGTTAGAGAGAGGAAAACCTGTTCCGCGTTTGTGTGCCGAGGGTGGAAGGCACGAGCGAGGGTTGGTCCATGGAACAAGCTGAGACGACTCTCGATTATGATCGTGTTGCGCCATTGCGGGTCATAGGAGAAGGGTCCCACCGGTTGCTGCATTTTGCAAACGCGTTTCCTTTACGGGGCCGCACGAAGGTTGTAAGAAAAGTTTCCGTCTTCGTAAAGGAAGTAGATTGGCTTTTCGTTTCGGCAATAGAAAACAGCACAATTTAAAAGCGGAAACGGCGAACGAAGTATTCCCTTTTACATTTAACGTAACGTTATTTGTTTATTTATATTAACTTAAATTCTGATGGACAAAATGTATCTCATGTAAACGTTACTAATTTTGTCTCAACCATATTGAATTTGTTTAGTACAGGTCATCTTTGTAATAAACAAGTACCTGTTCAAACCAGAACTATATTTCAAATGGAATCCAATGTTACACTGTTTTGTTTCCTACAACTAATGTAAAGTAATGGACATATTTAAAGCAACGTTACATTTTGCTCTACAGCATCTACGCGACATTACTTTTGTCCCTACCCTCATGCAAAATCCATTCCGCTGTGCAGAAAGCGTCCTCCTCGGGCACATTATTTTCTCCACCAGCGCTCCAACCCGCTTCCTCTTTCCCGAACGACGACAAATCTTTCCCGTCTTCCAGCAGGAGCGGGACGGAAAACAAATAAATAAGAGAATGCATTTAAATTGTAAATTTCCCTCGTTTGATTATGCATTTTCGTTTGCGGTTGCGCGCTACGATACGTCGCTTTGGGGGTGGAGGATGACTGCTCATTTTTTTCCCTTTGCTGCTTTCGTTATCATGTTTAATTTTGGCAGACAAAACGTGAACGCAGCACGCGTTCGAATTCCCGGAATGTTGCTTCCGCTTAACCGCTTTTCTTAAAGATGATATTGTTTTTTGGTTTTTGAAACACTGTTTCGAAATTGTTAATCATAATATGTGATTTTGGTGGAAAGCTCCTCCTGCGCTCCACAAACAAAAAAGACATCCCGATCGAGAGTAAAAAGCGCACAAAACTGCATACCATTAGAACGGTGAAATATGGTTCGATTGTGAAGACCGCACGGATGCGTTCGTTTTTTTTCCTTTCCCGGAGTAACCTTCGCGTGTCGAAATGGGAGAGTTTTATGCAAAACGTTGTTTGTGGGATTTGTAAAAGTATTCTTTTTTATGTTCAGTTTTACCGTTGTTCAACAAAAATGCAGCAAAAGGCTCGTTAATAGCACAAAAAAAAAACACGACTCACGGAAAGCAAAATACACAATCGCTCATAAATATTCGAACAGTTTTTGCGTGTTTGTTGGTACGCGAGGATGTTTTCTTTTCCACGAGTTGCGCTCTCGGTGTCGTCGTATTTCTTGGGCGCTGGTATTTCTGGTTGTTTTTTTTCGTGTAACGTGGGTTTTGTTTTTCTTCCTTCCCGAGAAGAGCCCGCGCCAATCTCGCGCGGTGTGTCAATATTTCACAATGCAGCTTATTACCGGTACGTAGGGGAAAGTGGGGCAAAATGCACTAGTATTTTTTAGTTGAATTATGCCTACAAAAAGATTTAATAGGAAAACAGGATAAAGCTTTTTAATACAATATTGCAATCAAACAGACATTCGTCGAGTATCTAATTATGGTACTTAACGAATTTGTTATTCGAAGTTGGAAGGGTAGGCAGCCGAAATTAACGGCTGGCTCACGCTCACCACTGCGACCACCGTTTGAGGTTTAGCCGGGCATTCAATTAAATTGCTTAACCTAGTCTATCTTGAATTGGAAATGCGGGTACTCAAACAATATCGAGTCTCGATAAATAGTTCTAATTAAATAACTATCAACGGGGATCGTTCTGCAACGAATTTCAAGACCATTTTGCTCCACAATTTAAAGCTAGACGTGAAAAAAGGGCTCCCAGTCTGAGAATTTTAATTTTGTTTAGTATTATTTTTATTTTAAGTGCAGGATAGAATATCGATCCATGAAAGTTTAGGGTATTTTTCTTGAATGGATTACAATAAATTAACGTTTTTCGCTGAAGGATACATTTTGCTTCACGTTACCTTACGCCATGTAGGTTATGGTGTTTCGGGTGGGCATGCATGTGTCCCCCGAATGGTAATATTTTTTGTTTTTGTTGCCCTGCCCTCATCCCGCTTCCATCTGAAGCATATTCCACCTTTCTTCCTGGCTTCCACGCGGACTTTCGCAATATTTCACTCGCCTCCTGGTTCGCCGCCTTTGGCTTCGACCGGCAACATTAACTCATTGAATATTTATGGAAACATGCTGTTGTGTATAGTTGGACGGTCGCTTTCCATGCTTCTTTCCCTGTCTCTATTGCACATGGTTTTTTTCTCTTTCGGGTTTTGAACCGCGGTTGACCCTCGACATTGGAGTTTCGATTTTTCGTTCGAAACCGCACCGAAATGGTTACCATGAATGGACCATGTTCCACTTTTTTCCACATCGAAACGACCATTAATCCTTGCGGTCCACGCGGTTCCAAAGGATCCCAACGTCTGTGAAAAAAAAGCCTTGAAACGAAGAAATGTTTTACTTCTTCTCGAACCCGCCAAGTACGAATGCATTTTCTTGAACTGCCCGACAGCATAACGTCTTACCAACCTGCTCCCCCCACCCCCACCCCCCCCCCTTTTTTGCGGAGGTCACAAAGGCGACGCAAAGCTCATTCAGTTATCCTTGAACCGCTAAAGTCGCTGTGCCGGTTAGGTTAAGAATCAGCAAACGGGCCCGCGCTTTTGAAGGTGGGAAAATGAAGTGAAAAATAATCGTCCGACTGGTTTCGAGTTCTCCTGGGGCGCTCGCTCGCTTGGTTGAACCGTGGGAGTCTTGCACTTTATGCCTCGCATCAGAGAACCTGTCCCTCGAAGGGGTTTATACGCTGGTGTGTAAAAGACCGGGCGGAGGAAAAAAACCGGCAGCTAAAAAGCGACAATACAGATGGAAAGAATTATCTCTGTCCTGGTGCAGTATTATTATTTTTTTTTTAGTACCGCAAACTGTTCACAACTCACCCGCGCAGCACCGGTGGCGTCGTCCTCTTCATCCTATCTCGATTCTCGTGCCGGATGGGCAGGAAAAAAAACATAGTACCAACATCGAAAGCGAACGAACGAAAGGGAAATTTTCTCATTATTGCATGACCTACATTTATGTGTTATTCGGACGGCGGAGACTTTTGGTCTCGACCCGCGCGAGAGGGACCATGGGAAAAACCGGAGGACCCTCTGGATGTTTTTCGTTGCGTTATGCTTCCGTCTGGTTCTGCTTTCCGCAGCTGTTGATCTACATTCGCTCGCTGTATTTATGTTATGAATATTGAAATAAAAAAAAAAACTCTCTGACAAAGTGTTCTGCAATGGAAGCTGCATGCTGCAAGAGCAATGGGAACGTAACGAGGATGTGACTATAGGAAGAGGAAAACTGAACGCTTGATTTGCGAAGGAAAGGAAAACCAGTTCTTGGACCGCGCGCCGGTCCGGTCGGACTCTCAATGGCAAACGGGGAGGATGCAAAATTGGCCGAGAGCCGTGTGTTTTTGGTGTGGTTCGTACTAATGGTTGTACGATGACGATTGTCTGGCGACGAGCGGTTCTGAATGATTTTCGTTGCATCAGGCGACCACACCAATGCAGTGTTTTCTTCAGTGGAGAAAGTGGAAGCCAATTTTTTTATCCATAATAACTGAAAAGCAACAGGTTTTATCAGTTTTATGAGCATGAGCATACCTCAGAGTTGTGTTTAAAGTTTGTTTAGTTTTTCGATATATCTTCCAGGGGTTAATTTTTTAACGTCCTTTCAGAGCATTATCCAGTTTATACAAGCTTTCGTAAAGTCACTTAAAACGCATCACCAGCTGTAAAAGGGAGACTCTAGTCACTACTCACCTTAAATCGCTGCGAATAAAAATAGTTTGCAAACCAGGTCTCCGTTCCCGGCGGGTTCCAGGACCGGTTTTGGATTATTTCACTTTTTTATAATTCCACCACACCGAACCGCTTGGATACTCGGGAGGGAGGGAGGCGAGGAGAGGTAAGTCAACTTGGCGTGGGTGAATTGTTGTTCCGTGTTCCGAGATGCCAACTTCCTGGGGGAAACTTTCTCTTTTCATGTTGGTAAGCAGCTTTTTGTTTTGCGACCTCCTCTGCATTTATGGCGTCGTAACTACGCACCAAGATAAGTTGATTTTAAAATTTTGCAAGAGTCTGTATGAGGCGTGAAAAACTTAAATTTTCAAATAAAATACATAGTTACTTCAAGCATTAACAAAGTATATTTGATTAAATAAAATGCAAATTGGTGTCAGACATGACAGCGAATGAATAAAATATTGTTTAAATGCTTTATTTTGTAAAAAGTTATTTATATCGTTTTTCTGAAAAGATAAAATGTCTTCTTCTTGATTTAAATTAAGGATTTGATAAAAATATCGCGTTGACTATAACACCTTTATGTATCAAATTCCAATAGGAATGAATTCCACGTGCGAAGGACTTTTTTGTTGACACGCCAAATTAAAAATAACCAGCTATTTTCAATCATTCGTCTGAGCTAATAATGGTTTTTTGGTGGATTTTCGGTCGCCCTTGGAACAGCGCCGTAAGCCATTGCATCGAATCGGCGAGGCTGGGGCAAATGGGTGCCCGAAAGGAGGTGCCAGAAGTCTTCAGAAAGGCAGGTCTGCAATGGTCTCGTTTCTCCAGCATTAGTCTTCTTCCCTTTAGTTCTGCGCCCGGCTTAAGCTTTCCCGGCGGCGGACTGAAATGATGGGTTTACGTGTTTGGCAGTCGTAAACCCGGGTCCTTCACCGGGAGAACCAATGGAGGGGGGGGGGGGGGGGCATTCAGGGCTTTAGGGCGTCTTTTCGCCGCCGGCGTTCTCGCTCCCCACGTTTCCGGTCCTCCACCCTAATGCAGCCCACTTGGCTGGCGATGCAGCAGGCACTTAAACGTACACTGACTCCCGAGCAGCACTGGCTGCCGGCTGCCGAGGGGGTTTGTCCGACATCTGCCCCGCAAGGAGAGGTGGGACCCGCGTTGAGGGTTCTGTCTGAAGAATAAAATTTCGAGCCAAAATGCGAAGGACGGGTTGCGATTTCGGCTTTTGTGTCGAAACGCAGATCTAAACCTCGCTGCGCCGCGCGTTCGCTCAAGCCACCATTTTGTTGCACCCAACGGGTTCTTCGGTTTATTTCCCCGGCTGTCTCGAGGGGAAGGGAAAGGCACCACGGGTTTTATGCAGCGGGGTTGTGTTAATTAAATTACGTGCTATGTTTTTCACGTCTTTGCACTGTTCGCGCTGCTGTTTTTCCTACGGCCCCGAATCACTTTACGAGCAGCCTAGACGCGTCTGATGAGCTTTTCCAGCGATGGGGTGGGGGCAAAGTTGGCAATGATGTTCGGATAATGAAAAGTTATTTGCCGGCAAACGACTTTAAAGATGTACAACGAGCAATGTTTCCCATCGCTTATGGTGAAGTGGTAACCTTGTTAAAGTTGAAGCGTCGCGTTGCGTCTCAAGATGAGTGTTTTATGTTTGACGAAGGAAACGGTTTAAAGACGATCCACCGATGGTGAGATTTTCCTTAAATCCGTCCGGGGTTTGTTTTATACCTTTTCCAAACATCAAAGATAAAAAAAGTAATTTGCCCTTCACTGTTCGATTGCACTTTTGGAACGGTTTAAAGATTCATATTGAAATCAACCGATCCATAAATATTTGATCATCCTTCATGCTGCCTTATTGGTACGAGATTGAAAACACTCGTGGCTTTTTTCTTCGAGCTTTCCAGCAACAGCTGAGTCCAACTTTGCAGCCACGCAGAATTTCTCCACTTTTTTATTCCTCGTTAAATTGTTTCCATTCATGAATCAACGCTTTCTTCCATTAGAAAAAAATAAATCGGATGTAAAAAGGGAAAATACATACCCTGTAAATAAGGACACGTCAGCTGTGGAAAATGAAAATATTTTCAATAGTTTACTATATCCACGTAGAAGAGGAAATGGCTGCAAACTGCGGTCATTCGTTGAAGTTACGAATTAAAAACAAATATAAAAAGTTCCATTCCAAACCTGTTCGGTTGTGATGGTCAAGGTTAAATGCATGTGCTCTAATTTAAACATATAGTAAATATTTAACTCCATCCCACGGCACGCGGGCACAGGTAGAATTGGGACCTTTTTTCTCCCCATCTTTTAATGGAGCACACTAACGAGCTGCAGGTCAAAGGACGAACGCGCGTCCGTTTTGTACGCGATACCGTCGTGGTGTGTGATGCTACAGTTTCCATTCCATTTTGATGGAGAATGTAGATTTTCCTGTGTGTGGCTGGTCCTTTTTTTACGCCCGCTTCCCACCCCTCCTCCCGCACCCTCGGTTAGTTGGTCAACACAATTCATTGCGAGTTCGGTTTCGGAGGTTCGCACGTTCATTCACATTTTCCGGCGATCGGTCGGGCGCGTACTGCAGGCGATTGCACTTTCCCCTCCGGGGGGAAAGTGGGGTGCTGGGGGGAAAAGCACGGAATTTTTGGCCATGTCCCTACCCGTGTGTGCTCGTCCAGTATTTACCACCCGTTGTGTATCCTTCACCGGGGAAGAGGGGTTGTGTGTGCATATTCGACATTTAAATGTGGCCTGGAAAATGCACGAGAATCCACGGCTCATCCTGGCCCCAGCGGCGTATCAGCCCCGAAGAGGAAATGCAAACAGAAAACTGTCCGATTCGGGGTGGGACCGCCGCGTGCATCGCAGACCATCACATTTAATTCATTTTCATTCACAACTAACTAAAAACCCTGTTGCGCGTTTTCCACCGCCTTCGTTCGTGTGGCGCGTGTTTGTTGGATTTTTGTCATATAGTGGCGGATGAGTGGATGATTTTCCCACACGCGGGTGGGTGGTTGAGGAGCAGAAAACATACACACTCACACAGCAGCCCGTGTGTGATGCACCCAATGATCTGTTTCGGTGCATTTTCCCACCCCGCGTTAGCATTTCCACGGTTGTCAATCGCATCCGACCGTGCGGTGAAACAACACAGTGTTGCTTGTTCGGTTGGTTTTTGGAGGGCAAAATTGTGCATTCATTCACCCCATCCCTCCCCCTCTCATGCATCATGTGGTTAGTGAATTTTATCAATTGCAAACACATATGTTTCGGGTTGCGTCGAGTCGAGGGTGGTGGCCGGTGTATAGTTTCATTTATTTTCACAACCAAATCGACAAACCGATGAATGAATGGATACCGTTTTCGAGTGTGTTGTGTTTACGCCCGCCTGACTTTACCATTGCATCGAATGCACTTTGATGACACGTGTGTTTTCAGTTGCAGGTTCAACCGTATTGGGTTGTTTTTTACTTTTTTGATATTTATACAACCAGTTTCGAACCGTGTTTGTGGATTTTTATGCTTTTTTCTAGTTGACATTCATGTTGTCAGCTGTTTTCAAACCGTAGTTGAAATGTTTGTTCGGTTTTTTTGTTTGCAGAAGCTCTCGTCGTGCTCCTTTTTCCCATATTTCTCAAGTTGGATGAATTAGCAATTTAAACATTTTACTTACTCGAAATAAAAACGTACAAATCAATATGAGAGTAATAACAAAATCGGCCGATTCAATCTGATTGAATAGAACATACATAAAGACACGCTTCTTAAAGTTCATCCATCGGAAATTATCGACAGCTCGTGGCAGGATGTGGCGCTGTAAATATTTAACGGGCAGGTCATTGCCCCGGAATCTGTTATCCGCTTTCCCAACGGGCCGGCACAAGTTACTACAAACCAACAGAAACCCTCCTCGCCATCGCCACGAAACCGAAACACGACCGAGTTGAACGTGCGCGTTCCTTTTTTTCTTCTAGCAACGTAGAGAGAGTATACGAGGATACTTATTTTTATGAAAGCTATTTTTCGATCAACGTAAAAGGGAAAAGGTATCGGGGGAGTGGAAAACGCCAGCAACCGGGCAGGCCCTGCGGTCAGTCCCGTTTTCTTAAGTCTGTCTATCGCAATTCCTTCTGTACACGCAGAGGAGGGATGTGGGCTCCGCAAGTGGAAAAAGTTCATCGTTCGGATTCGGGTGGCGTCCCGTCGTGAAAGCGTGTCCTTGAACCCGACGAAAGTGGGAATCGGAATCGGAAGGGGGGAGCGCGGCAGAAGCAGGACATTAAAAATCCCTTCGCCAGACGACTGCTCGGAGAGTTACAACACATTGTTGGCCGGTGAGACACGGAAACCGGAAAGGTCATCAAATGAAGCGTAATGGTCGTCCCTTTTTTCTCCGGGAGTAAATAAAGAAAATAAAAATGTTGCAGAACGAACCGGTCCGATTTTCGCCGGTCGGAAATGTCGTCCTTTCTTCCGGGGCTTCGGGTTGGGTTTTTTTTTTTTGGCAGAGATCGTTGCGCTTCCGTTTGTCCGACCGAACGAAAGGAGTCGTTTCTTTGGTGTTTGGCTCTCGATGCTCCGCTCCGGTCCGGAATGTTGCCGAAGGTCTAGGTCTTTAGTCCCTTCGAAACTTTCCTTCTTACCGGAAGACCGGCGGAAGGATCAGCCTTTTTTCGCCGCTAATGTCAATGACATTGAAAACAAGCGAAGGGAAGGGCTTTTCCTTCAACCTTTTCTACGGCGACGTGCCGTGGAAAAGCGAGGAAAGCTGGAGAAAAAATGGGCAATAAAATTAAGGACACGAGTCGGCTTGGCACAAACCTGTTAATGGGAGCGACGAGAGTCCTTCGAGCCTCCTTCAATCAAATCCCGCGAGTAAAAGGTGTGTACTACAAAATTTCACTCCGAAGAAAACTCCCCCCCCCCCCCCCTTCCGATGGAAAATGAATGAAAATTTCCCCCATCCCTGGGAAGGGTCGTGTACGTCGCAGCGTAAAAAGTTTTGACTTACGCCGGGGCGTAAGGTGGTAACTTTTCTTTCGCCATTCGTCTCCGTACTTGGGTGCGCTTTGTTTGTCTGTTGTGTTGCGGGCGAATTTCGTTTTCTCCTTCTTATTTTGGTGCGAACCTATTTCGGAGCGATTTAGACGTTCGTACATCGCGCGCCGTCGTCCCATGGGGAAATTTTCGAAGCATTGGGGGAAAAAAACGGCCGAATGGCGAGAAGTGTTTCGGCATATCTCGGTTGGTAGCAACGTTAAGCCGCCCATTTCATGGCGCTGGAAATTCTTTTAAAGTGAGAAAGTTGAAGGTGAAGAAAAGGCTTTTAAAGCTCACTGATGGTTTTAATTCCACGGGATGTATTGCTGGAATAAGTAGCATATTTCACATTAAAGCTTATAAGAAAATTAAATCATATATGAACCATAGCTGATTGACCATGTTTCTTTTATTTTCGTTATCAAACAACCATCGTTCTAATGTTATTTTTTCTTTTAACTTTCGTTTTAGGTAAGTGGAAAATACACGGTTGCAATTCTCCATTGCGAAATAGACCTTTTCCGGATTGTGTAAGTTTTTAAACCCCCATCGTTCACACTGATGTCACATTCTTCATCTGCGGTGGTGCGTTTTTTGGGCAGCAGCAGCTTGTATTGCGTTTTCCAAAATGAAAATGAGGTGGGGCGGGCTAGGGAGGGGGGAAACCTGCCTTGTGCCGGGCCACATCTCGCGGCATGGACGTGGGAAGGCTGTTTTTTATGCTCCCGGTTTTCGCCAACCGCTGGCGAGCCAATTAATTCCTGCCAGGCGCGCCGAAGCCTCCGCCCCCTCCCACCCACTGACACCGACCAACACCAACAAACCCACACGGGCACGCATGGTGGTGTGGTACCTTTGGGTTGCGGTAGCATTAGAAGCTGGTACACACACACACACAAGGACACGGACACACAGATTCATCCTTACACATGCTTTGAAATCTCCTCACCAGCCTGCGTTCTTTCTTCCCTTCGCTTTGTGGATGCTCTGCCGGCGATCCTGGCAGCGGGGGAAAATTCAGCAAAAAAAGAAAAACAATACCCGGGAACGTACGAAGTTTTGTGGAAATCCGTAAAATATCCAACCAGGAGTGTGCGTGTGTTTGGGCGTGTGTGCACGGGTAGAAGGGCTGTTTGGCGCATAACGAAGGGTGTAGAGGAACGGCACCACGGAAAATCGATTTTCGTCAGGGTTTTGATGAGATTTTCCACGTCAACTTCAGTGCCCAGCAGCTTCCCTTGGCCCCAACCGACCCTACACTGCGTTTTGCGAGTCCGCAGAAATGTGTTTTGTGAGCACGTGTGTGCGTGTGTGCGGTGTGTCCTGAATCGAAACTGCTTCTTTTCTTTTCCGTACACCACTTTGCGCGTGGCGACAAGGAGCTCGAGAGGAAGAAAATGGTCGTCAAAGCTGCGTTTTCCACCTTTTTCCCAAACGGTGGAAATACACACACACACAGACCACTGGTTCACCTGGAGGTGGTTTTCCGCCGTGCACAAAGTGCGAAATAATGTTTGGTCAACTGTTGGGAACAAAAAAAAAAACCCATGGAAATCATGTATCCCGGCGGGCGGAGGCAGAATATTTAGTAGGAAAATATGCAAACCACGAGGTTGCAGTGGCCGAAATTGTGCCTCAAGATGGCCGGCCATCACCAGGGTGGGGTTTTCCCGGCCACGTCCGGGTGAGGTGTTTCACCTTGGCCCAAGGATGTCGAGGACTCGGGTGTTCGTGTCTTCCCAAGCTCTAACGCACGTGGACGGGGAAAACACTCCCCCCGGAAAGGAAGGAACAAAACGAAGAGGGAAACATCGTTTGCTAAAATGCGAAAATTATTCAATATAAATAACTTACATTAGTGATGGCACATGCTGGTGCCGCTGGCCAGGAAAACGTGTGCTTGTGGTAGAGGAGGGGGAGGTTGGTTGGATGGGTAAATTAGGTCTTCTTCTTATTTTCGACGTGAGAAATTTCCGCTGTGTTTTGTAGCGGTGAGAAGAAAAATCATTTCAATCCCTTTTTATATTTACTTTTAGTTTTATAAATGATGAAAAATATTGTTTCATGGTAAACCAGCCGAAACCATTCCATATGGAAGCAAAATTACCTCAACAAACCTACATCGATTTTCCCCTCGAAGGAATAAGATTTTCACGCGAGCGCGAAAGATAATTTATCCTATCGCTCGCAGGAAAACACAGCCAGGGTTTCGTTGGAAAATGCACCACAACGAGCAGTTGCCATCGACCCTAGTCGGTGCCCTTTCCCCCTGGGAAAAACACTTGCATCTCGGCACAAACACACACACACACACACCATAAACTTTTCCGGGTGGGAGAAATCTCGCCCCTTTTGCTGAGATGCTGCTGCGAAATGCGGAAAACCCGGCGGACCGACCTGTGCTTTGGCGCTGCAAAATATTGATTGCCTTTTTGTTGGTCGAAGGGAGGGGAGGGGGGGGAGGGAGGTAAGCGGGTGTCGCCGTGGTGGTGGTGGTTATGTCCAAGGCAGCCGCCTATCGACGACGCTATTGGACGCCGAGGACGAGATTGACAGTCGCCGCCGTCGCTGCTGCATCTATACATAGAAATATTGGTGCGCAACGTCGTATCCTTCCTTCGATGCTCGGGAAAAGGCTGGGATGCCACGTGGATGTGTTCGTTTCCGGCTCGCGTTTCGCCAAAAATGCAAGGGAACGGCTGTTTTGGGCCACGATCCGGTAGGATTTTCCTTTCCGGCTCACGGTTTTTTTTCTCTGGTGGAAATTGATTCTCCCCGTAGCTGAGAATTGATTTTACACAAACTCCAAGAAAAGTGCTTTGAAACGTACGATTTAAGGGCACATTAAGTGATGCTTTTTTGGTATAATTTAAGAGAAACAAGTTTTCCACACTCGGCGCCTTTTCATCGGGAAACACCACCCCTCTGCCGTCCCCCGAAATTGTTCGGTTGGTGGACTCTGTGGGAATTAAAATAAATAAATTTTCTTATATCGATTTTCTGCGCAATAGTATTTCGCGCGCACTCTCGGTGCTCGCGTGTTTCTTCGCGGAAAAGTCTCCCTCCACCGTAGCGGAATTGTTCCCTACTACTCCCCTGCACCTTATGTGCCACTGCTTTATTGAGCAGCGATTTTCCATCACTCCCAGCGCACTCCAATAAGCTCCCCGCGGTCTCCTCATCCTTGAACCTGGAGGTTCAATTTTTCCCCCCACCCCCTCCATGTGTATGGGGTGGAAAACTCCCGCTCTCTCTCTCTGCCCGCCCTCACACTTTTTCCTTGCCGCCCGAGAAGAGCATTTTCTTGTGTCCGCGGTGGCATGATATACGGGAAAACATCGCTTTTCCCTCACACAAACACACACACACACCTACAGACCCCCGCTCATTCCTTTACGGCTGGCGCGCTGGAAGTGTGTACGCTTTTTCTTGCTATGTAAAAAGGATATAGGAGGCCATATAAAGATATTCTTTCTCATCTAACACCGCATACTTTGCGATCGCTTTTTCTTCTTCTCTCGCTTTCTCTCTCTTTTCTATGATCCTGTTTGCTCGCTCGCACTTATTTGCTCGTTATTTTCCCTTGCCAACCTCCACCACAAAGTACGGGCAAAGGTCCGTTCACCAACACTCGCAAGCGTCGTCGTCGTCCCGGTTTCAGTTTTCCACCCTTCCCATGTTCCCTTTGCAACCAACACAGAGAGTGCTTCCTGCGCTTAGATTGGGGTGGTGGTTGCTGTTTTTCCACCTTATTCCTAACACCGTCGACGGAAGAAGTCCGTCGACACCAACACACGCGTTGAGACGTGCGTTTATTTTGACGTGATGCTATGAGTGAGTGTGTATTCGTGAGGCGAATCCTTCGCCTGAGCGGAAAGCGTTTGTCCTTGCGGCCGATGAAGGGGTGTGCGGGGTCGGTGGTTCGCACACGGCTCTCTAACATTGAGCCAAGCGTGTGGATGGTTCACATTTTTCTCTCGTCCGCTCACTGGTGTGTGTCGGTTTTTCCGGCTTAGGTCGTGCGGTTGGTTGGCTGGCCGGGGGCAGCCGAAGGGAAGGGGTACGCTTAACGATCGATGGCGGCTGGTGGGTGGGTAGGTGACTGTGGGTGGGTGTTGGTGGATGAATGGGAAACGATGAAAAAGCATTCTCTGCTGTGTGTAGCTGCGCCTGATGGAAAACCATCCCCTTGCTCTCGTCCCTTTTGTTCTTCTTCGGCAGTGGTTTTTCCAGGCACCGGTGGGGGGTGTCCGGTTTTCCGGACGCACTGTTTGAGGTACCCACACAGCAAGGATCGACGACGCATTTCACGTGCCTCGGTGCAATACGAAAGGACGAAGGCTGCCCGAGGCTTGAACGCGCGCGGGAAAAAGGGAGGGAGCACATAGGAAAAGTGATTGCATTCGATTCGCGCGAAACTCGAGTCTCCAAAACCGACACGTAGGGTCCTTGGGAGGAAGTGTAGAAGACGCTCGGGGAAATGTTTTAGCGTCATGGGATCGAATTGTCGCCGTTGACGTTTGATTGATCGAGTTTATTCGCCGCCACTGAGCGCGGGGTGGGGGGTTGGGGGAAACCGGTGGTTGCTCTTGGGTGCGTTTCTGGTGAGCAACCGACGGAATTCGCACTAAGTCCTACGGAATTTTGCGCTTGGAATAATATCTTTAAACTTTTTGAAAATACTGGGATGAGGTGTTTCATCTGGTCAATTATATCTGGTTGTTGGGATAATACACCTCACATTATAAGTTTGATAAATCATATTTAACGATTCATTTTTTTGTTCATAAAATATTGTTTATTTGTTGTGTTTAAATCATATTTTTACAGAGTTTTGCAACAGCGAACACAAAAAATACAACAGCTTTGATAAGGTGATAGTGACTGGCCTTCTATAGGGACAAGGCACACGCGAGGATATCTAGAACAATCACTCGTTTTGTTGTCTCCAACGATGTGGATAATAATCCAGCTAAAAATCTACAAATAAGATAACATATAAGCTAAACAACTTATAATTTAAAATTAATGTAAAATGTCACATGAAATACGCACTTTACTAAAATTGTTTGATAAAGTCACCGGAATTTTTTCCTATGAAAAAAATGTTGATCTATGAAGAAAACTTTAACTATTATGACAGATCATTTACTTTTTTACCCGTAACGTTTGCTATAAGTTAAAAGTAAGTTTGAGTAGAAATGGCCAAAATTGATTGTTGTTTTGAAACAGTTATCTTATATTTTCCTCCCAAACCATTGCGTTGAGATAAATTATCCTGCCATTGGCAATTTTGATGTGCATGTTTGTGTCAAACACGTCGGCGCAGCGAAGCGTGGTCTGCACATTTTCCTACAGCGTTTACCCAGATTTGCCCTGGACCAGGTGTTAATTTCGGTTCCAAAACGGCCTCAGCAGTGTCTTACAGTGGTCGTCTGCAGCACGCACCGGACAAATAAGCGCACCGACTGTGTCGCGCTCGCAGGGGGGTGGTTTGGGTGTTCGGAAACAAATGGTCTCCCACTTGCTCGGCAACGAACGGCCATAGATCACCAGCAGCAGGAAGTGCGGGAGAAAGGGTGTGCGTGTGTGTCCCAACGGGTCCAGGCCTGGTACGGTGCGTGCCTGGTGCGTGTTTTTCCAGCAAGGAATAGGAAGGAAAGCTGGCGGCGACACCTCGCCCTGGTGGAGGAAACTAGGGGGAATGGTTTCGAACCGGCGAACCACAGAACAGCGCACGTTCGCTCGGTCTGGATGCTGTGCCGACGACGACGACGACGACGACGACGACGACACGCAACACGACGCCCATTTCTAATGCCACCGGTGTGCAATTTCGCTGGAATTGCAACGTGCTGCACCTGCTGCAGCAGCAGTTTTCCCCGATGGGAGCGGGCGTCCGTCCGTCCGGCACACATAAATAACCGGATGAAGGCCTGTGCCGGAAGCCACGACCTCGAAGTTCCGGTGTGCGGCGGGGGACACAAGGGGGGGGCAAAGAAAATTAAACTCCCAACCGTTGTGTCGGTGGCGATCGTCCCGTGGAAATGCCGGTTGGTGGAAATGCGTACACGAAATGCAGCGCAAAAGATTTGATTTCGCTTCGGAGAAGCGCGAGCAGCGAGCGGCAGAATCCGGGCCGAGGTCTCTGAGGAGGACGGCGCGGGGATTGCGATTTTCGTTCGGGTTGTTTATGCTTTTTATGCGTTCATCATCATCTCCATCTCCAGCCAGCTGGCGATGCTATTCCGCCTATGTCTAGTCCTTTGCTCCCCGTTGTACATACATATGTACGCCGAGCAAACGGGGGATGCGCTGGTGTGCATGCACTCGCTCGAAGGATGTCCGACGCCGCCGCCGTCGCCGACGTTCATCGTCGTCGTTGGCGGCGACGTCGTTGTCCTGTGTCCTTATGTATGCTTGCCTCTCGGTCATCGGGGTTTTGCAGTTGGCGGAACACTCACATGCTCACACGAGCACTTGTTTATGTCGCGGAGTGGAGAATAAGGAAGGGGAAGGGGGGGGGGGGGGGGGTTGCAGAACGCGGACGGTGATGGGTGGTGTATCGCTGTTGTTGATTGGAAAAGCTAGCGGAATAAAAGATAGAAAGGAAGCAATTTCTAAATTTGCCTTCAAGAGCCTTTGCGAACCGAACGGAAGAGGGAGCAAGTGTGAGACGCGGGGGGAGACAGGAGAGGGAGAGGGAGCGAAAGAGATTGTGTGTATTGTGGCGGGAATAAATTGCATAAATTACATATACACCATGCATGGTGCGGGCTTGGAAAAGCGGAAGGAAATCCACGGGTGAGTGAAACCCCCGGGGGTGGAGGAGGGGAGGGGGTAATAAAGTACCAACTCCCCAAACGGTCGGAGTGAGAAGAATCGTTAGGAGTTTTCCGTGGCGAAGAAGAAACGTACATACGACGTACCGAGATGAAAATGCGCAAGCGAGAGATACAAAAAGAAACCGAGCGGAAGAGCGAGACACCGGTTTTGCGCACACACGCGTGTGTGTGTGTGTGTGTGCTGCTGTGTGCTTGGTCAATACGCCGGGAAGTGTGCGCCTTCCGCACACATGTACATAAGCCCGACCAGGCGAGGGTTTTCGCAAGGATTTTCGCGCGGGGTGTCCTTTTTCTTTTCGGCAAGGCACGGGGAATTGCCCCCGCGTGCCCTGCTGCTCCCCTTATGCTGCATCGGAGGCCAATAACCAGCCACGGACAACTGGGGACTGGGTGGGGGGAAAATGGTGGCCATGCGTGTTTCGGAGTTTTCCACCCATCGCAGCTTTGGCCATTACTTGCCCACTTGTCTTCTTGGCAGGCTCGCGCCTACGATGGCGTTTGAAGCTTTCGTGGTGGAGGAATATTGACGAGCCTTGGCCTAGACCCTCCCCCCCATCTTCTCCTCCTTCATCTCCCGGTGAGAGGAAACTGTAGATGTTTTCCATGCACTTTGAGCGCACCAATTTTCCTTGCCGGGCGAGTGTAATAATGTTATTTTTCGTCCAAAACGGCAAATCTACGCATGATCTTTTTCCAACACTTTGTGCAGTATTATGCGATGCAAATTGAACATGCGATCAAGAAAAAAAGGCTCCCCCTACCCATTTTTAGCTTCCAATACTTTTTATCAGTTGACGAATCTGATGGGATTCATGAATCTATCATTGAATGATACGTGAATCTCTTAAAAGGCCAAGAATCGGTTAGATTCATGAATCTGAATCACACAACTCTAGTTTTGGTTCTTACATAATTTTTTTATACATGAAGAATCCATTTAGAAATCAATTACTTTAATTTACATATACTCAATTTGCAATTCGAATTTGTCTTGTGAGTTTTCATGGAAATATATTATAATTCTTCTGATATGGTTTTTATCTTGTTTCGCAATAATCATTTTTAATTTGCTATGTTTTTAACTGAATTTTTATTTTATTTGATTATGACTGCTGTAAGATAAAGATTTTTTCTAATTTTATTCTTTTTCCATTTGTCACTATTGCTTCTATAACATTGTCATTGTCGTTTGCAGTTTAACATTTTTAGAAATAGGTTATAAAATGCCCAACACTTCGTGCATACTAATTAGAGGACCTTCAAGGTCGGCTGATAGAGGCGTGTGCTGTCGGTAATTTAACGATTTATAGCATTCCCATTTGCGCCTGCATGATATGACACGGCGTGATCTGGTCTGGTATCGTTTTCAGTGCAGTAAATTGGCCTGCCGCATAATTTGCCCGCACAACAATCTTGTTCGGGGTGGTTGGCTTAGTTGGTTGGTTTGGTGCATCTTTTCCGATCGGTTCTACTACGGTCTGCCGGAATGCGCTCTTATCCTGCCGCGTGAACCGTCATTCGTCAAGCCCGCGTGTAAAGCGTGGCGTGCGGCAGTGAACCGATTTCGTGCGTGCATGCGTTCCGTTTCGTACGTGTGAGTGTGTGTGCCGGTGTGCTTGCAGGATCGCGCGTCTATAATTTATGGCGGGCTCCTGGCTATCCTTCTAATTACTGTTTTATTGCACTGCAGCTCCTTTTGCGTCGATTTTCTCCTAGCACTTTGCAAACCGCATCTCTTCCTCCCTCTCTCTTTCTGCTTCACCCACAGTCAGTCGCTCTTTCTTCGTCGTGCTCGCACGATCGCGGTGTGATAAACATTAAATTATGCGCCCTCCTCCACCGCTCGGTGCTGCTCCATTCCAAAGCAGCGGCAAGAAATTACATATGATAAGCGGCAATTTACAGCCCGAAAGAAAAATTGCCAGCCCACAAATTTTCTGCGTTTGTCGGAGCCAAGCCTCCAGCACTCGGTCATACATTAGAAACAAAATCGCAACAAAGAAGTATCATGGAAGGAAGGTCGGCATCGATTTATCAGATTTCATGTCAAACACACAAAGACTCGAAAGAGTGAAATAAGTTTTTATCGAAAAGTCTTTCAATCTTTACAATGCTTTTATTTATGTTTTTTCAAGGTCGTTCGCAACTATCATTATCTTTTCCAGGCTTATGTTTTCAATTGATTTTATTACACAATTCGATGTTGATCGCAACATTAGCTGTTCGATAAACTGGCTGACATTGATTTTCTTTTGAATTCGTAAGTCTTTCTGACCTCCAGGGTGATTTTGCCAAATTCTGAATCCGAATCCTGCGTTGATGAAACATTGTTACTTTGTACAAGGTGCACCGCAATACGCAATCTGTTAGGAAAATCGCAAGGTGGTCCCACCTCGACTCCTTCTGGGGGGTACGTGTCGGTGTTGGTGCAAAAGCTTGGCGTCTATTATTGGAACGAAAATTTATACGCTCACGATGCGCGCCACTGATTGTACGTTATTATCCTTTTCCCCCTCCTCCGTTATTCCCCCTTGGTACGCTTCCGGGTTTTCTGCCCACGGAAACCCACACGGAGAAGAGCGCGGTCGTCGACTCGACGGGCGTCCGTGGGTAGATATTGTTTTTGTACGAGATTTTTTTAAATTAAACGTTATCGGATTATTTATTATTGCGATGTTGTTTGTCTTCTCTCTCCCTCGTTTTCATTATTTCTTCCTTCTGCCTTCATCCAACGTGATGTTATGTGGTATAGGAAGCATTCGTAAAGAATTTATATTATGATATCCAATTAACCTCTTGACGATTAAATGCTTCGAATAGTTTAAGATGCCGAAACGAAGGAAAATATTTTTCTTGAAGAATGCCTTGAAATTGCTCATTGTTTGGACAATGGATTACTAGGGGGATAAAAACTAAATTGCAAAACTTTTTCCAATAAGTTTTATATTTTTTCAAGTCTTATTTATACATTAACCATTAACCTAAAATAAACGCATCAAATTAGTTTCCATGCACCAATACGCGGTGCTTCTCTCAATCGTGAGCTAAGTATGCGCAATGTTTTATTCACGTCACTCTCGTCCCTTCTACTCTTAATTTACGTAAAGATACAAATTTAAAAACAAACAAAAACCAAATCCTCGCCATTAAGCCCCCTCTTTAGCGATCAAGTTCACGCTCAATATACATTTACCCAAAGAAGGCCCTTTTCCATCACACGTGTAGTGAAAACGTGCTTTCGAGGGGGGGTTGTTTTTTCGTGTATGCGAAATGGTTCGGTGTTATTTTTACCATTCGCCCCAGATTAAAGTCGTGTTTCTCTTAAAGTCGGGAAAGCGCAAAAAAAAACATACACGCACATTCGGGAGGGAGGAAAATGCTAAAACGTTAACGCACATAAACACACACTCCTACGGCCTTTCGGGAGGAAAGATCGTGCACTAGGAATCTCGCAAAGGTCCACCGTGGTGGGGAGGGTCCTTCAATTGATACACACACACATGGCGGACACATCACGCAAGGATGTTTTTTTCTTCCTATTTTCGGCCTTTTCCAACCGCCATCCTTTTCTGGAGGTAAGCTGTGCTGGGTCGAGAAGGGGAGCAGAAGAGGGGGGAGATGACGCGATGCGTTTTTTTCGCTGTTTTTGTTTCCCTTCATCGATTGGCGTGGACGCTTTCCCGGCAGTGGAAAACATTTGGTGCCATGGTAGAAGAAGAACTCCTCCTTTCAGACGTCGGAGGATGTTGAGGGGGTGTGAAGGAAGGATTACGGTGGTAGGGCGGCAAAAAACGGACTCATATGAAAGTCACATCCTAATGGCGGAGAGAGGGGGTTCGTTTCTATGCGGAAGCCGTCCAGTTTTTGTCTTCTTCTCCGCTTCTCTAGCGTTTGCGTTTTGGGGAAAGGGTACGAATGAGATTGCAATTACTTTCCTATGCCGGTATCACATGGTTCGGCAAAAATAAAAAATGAAAACCTCACATCCTCCCCATTCTTTTCCGGCCAGACTTTCGGTAATCTTTTCGTTCACTCGCGTTTTTTTGGCGCTCATGCTTTTTTTGGTTGTGCTTCTGCCAACGCTAGTAGTGATCATTTGCATTCTTTCGCGAAAAATGTCGAAAACGCTAAAATTGCTTTGCCATTTGTTAGCCCCCCTCCCGCCCACGTTTTTTTGCGACTTTTCATCCGTCTCCTCTCTCCCACCCTACGCTTCAGTGCGTGGGAGGTTGGCATATATGTACGCGTTCGGGTTTCCAACTTGAAAGAAATGGATCGCCTATTGGTAGATTGTCATTTTTCTTTATTTTCGGACGTTCGTCCTTTACGTGCTCATGTGCGATTAATCGTGTGTGTATATGCGGGTGTGTAATGGCCGAGGTGGGGTGGGTATTGGAAAAGAGAAGGAAGTCCTAACATTTTCCATCCAGAGGATATTTCCACACGCAGGGTGGCATCATTTTTTTCGAATTGCACGACTAAGAATAATTAAAATTTCAATGCTTCATCTATGCTCTAAATCCTAATTAATCCAAATCGCTGCAAAAGGCTGGGCACATGAAAATTAAATTCTTTTACCAAATCGGTCTTTAGTATAACGACTACTAGTAAGGTATACAGCTTCGGTAAGTTCAGCCTCCTTAGCGTAAAACTTGTTTATTAAGCTCTAAGGGACAGAACCACACAGGCACACATACACGCGGGACGACGCACACGCACCATTATCCCGGAGACGAGGCGGCACGCGGTCGACGGCGGAACGAAACGCTCGAGAACACTTGAGAAGCGGGTCATGTGTGACTAAAGTGATAGATAGATGCGGAATGCGATATTTCTCGTACTCGATCGTTTTCCCGACCGTACGGGATGGAAACATGCGGGAAAAGGCAACGGAGGGTCAGAGGACAGGAGGGGGCATTTTGCGAAATTGCTTTCCTCTGTTTTAATGGAATGGAAGAGAGTCATGCGTGAAGCGGCCGAAATTTATGGAGTAGAGGTTCGCGATCACGACTGTCTTTTACTTCTTTGTATGCTGTATCGATTTTGCAACCTTCTTTATTTAGTGATTTTAAGATTTTGTATGTAAATTTAGTTTTGTATTGAAATTACTTTAAGTAACGCGCAACGAATAGATCGTATCATTCATTCTTTCAAAAACAAATCTTAAACATGATGATGCTGGTAGGAGTTTAGAACGAGTAAAATTGCCTGCCTTAAATGAAAAGCAAATTTGCACCTCTTCACCCTACTCCACGACACACCCGCCTCCACTGCAATAAACTCTAACTATCTTTCCCAACCTCAACCTCGGTCGCAACGTTGACGGCGCTTGTCTGTGCATCTTTACCGCAGCAAACGTCTTCGGCAACGTCGCCGGTATTCTGCTGCCAAGATGCAGCGGAGCCGAACCAATTTCAGGCAAAACTGACAAAATCAAAGAACGAACGAAACATCAAAGCCAAAGCCATCAAAATCAAATAAGATGAACGATGCACGACGGATGAACGGGCGGGGAAGGGGGGGCACGGTTGGGTGAGAGAACGAGCGCGGGCTGGAGAATGTGCATGGACCTGATAGATATAGGGGACTCGACCGCGAGAGTCGAAGGGGGAAGGGAGTGCCGGGCGCCATGTACCGAGCCGGGAGGAGGGTACTTGAAGGGCAATCAGAAAAACGATGCGGGCAGGTGGGGGCAGTGAAAGGGCGGGAGGAACGCTGACGGGGAAAGTAATTTCGGAGCAAATGGAAGAAAAACAGCAATAACATCGTGCTGCAAACTGTGCCTGATGGAAAAATTACCAACAGAAAACCAAAAAAGCTGGCAATGTTCCCCAAAACAAATGTTGATTTGTGTTCGTTTTGATCAACGTTTGCAATTTTTTCGTAATAGTCGTTTATTTTACAACATGTTTTTATTATTTTTCAAGTAAAGATATACGGGGAATGAATTTTATTCTTGGTATCTTATGTTAAACAAATTATTTCACCATAATATGATTCTAAACTCAAGTCATAAATGAAATTTCACCCATATTAACTTAACACTAGAACTACCGCGGTTTTTACGCTTGAAACTTTAGCGCAAATTATTTTCAATATTAAAAGAAAATTTTATTTTCAAATACATAAAAATTAACATTCCATCGGATATGATGATGATGATGATGATGATGATGATGATGCAATGATGATGATGTTAATGCATTATGTGCTAGTTATGCATTAACATTTGGTAGAATTGTTCAGCCTTAAGAAGTAAATGTGATTGAAAAATTACCTGACCAGTTAAAATGACTGGTCCGGTAGTTTTAGTGTTAAATAAACCATTAGATGTTTTCAAACATTTTTTTGAAAATGAAGCAAAAAAACAAAACAGATAACAATAAAAAATCACACTATTTAATTGTTTGTTTTATAATTAAATTCAAATCATATGGATAGATACATGTAACACAAGTAGATAAATAAAAAGAGAAAATAAAATCACATCACAACAGATGCTGTATTAAGCACAAAAGCATTCAATTTTGATGAAATTTAGGAAAGTAGCATCAAATTATAAAATTTTAATTTTCAAAGTAAAATAACTCATTTTCACTTTAGATACATTTATCTATTCCTTTTTCAATAGGATATTTGTTTGCTGTTGGATATTGATTTCATTATAAATTAGAGAAGAATTGCAATTAATAGCTTGTTTGAATTTAACACGATATAAATCAAAGCGACAGCGCTGTTGATGGGCTTTTTACATAAAACAAAAAAACAGAACATAAAAAACCAGTAGAATCGACCACAAATGAAACCGTCTCCGCGAAGGAGCGTAATTTCTCCTTCCCGCTGCAAAATTGTTAGTTATGTAGCTCCTCCCCACAGCCTCCTCCCGCCGGCCTTACCTTTTTTTTGCGCCGGAACTTTGCAGTTTGTAATCATTCATCAGAACTGCGTGGCCCAAAAGGAAACGGCAGAAGGACGATCGGAAAATTACAACCACTATCTCCCACTCGGTCGATCTCGAGACGTGAGGGAGGCTTCATCTTCGGCAGGAGGGGTGCAATATTTTTAATGACTGTAATAATGACGCTAATGATTGCTTACGAAGCAATATTTACAATCATCATTCATTCCTTCTTTCCCCCGAACGGGAAAGGTGGGTCGGGTGTTTGCGCCTCCGTCCTCCGTCCGGCAGTGGCGCAGGTTCATCGATCGCTAAAGTTGACGTTCGTGGGTTGTGTTTTATTTTCCCCGCCCTGTAATATAGCTCCACTTGGACGAGCCACTTGTGGAAACACACTGCAATCGTTGCAATGAAAACATTTCCAGTGGAGTTGCATACACACGCACGCTCGAGGATTGCCCTTCCGGAGATGCCCTTGTTGTGTTACAATTGCCTTTTCCTAGCGTATCGGCATTGTCTGCCCGTTGGATGGATGCATTCTAGATTAAAAATGGCGGGTAACAAAAGATTTAACGATGTTGCAAGCATATGCATTTTGCGAACAAATCCGTCCGTTTCGAGTTTGTTTTCACTTCCGAAGCATTTGCAGCAAGTAAAGCCCCATCCTCCGATTAGTTTGTTATAAAACCTTGTTGACGGAAAAAATGCCCGCCAGCGCGCTAAAGAGCGTCGTTTACTGGTATAGAGAGAAAGTCCTGCGTTTAATGGGGCTGCCTGGCGGGAATAATTGCAGACCGCAGAAATGGACCCAATTTGGCGCCGTTCGTGCAAACCGCGGGTGGGTGGAATTGCGATTCCGTAACCACCTTTCGAGTGTCCACCGGCTGAGTGTACAATTTTGTACAATTTCCGGAACACACGCGCCACCACCGTAGATTCCGATAGTGGATGGTCAAACATCCTTCGCGCTGCTTGTTTTCCGTTCGCCAGTTAGCAGAGTGTAGTGCAAAGGCGGGGGGTGTCCACCAAGGGGGCGCGTGGTACGGCACGACCCAAAGACACAACTCTCCGTGTGCCCCGTGAGTTATGATTGCTATTATTACCGCCATTCGGGAACACCTCTTCGCGTCGTGTAAAAATGGTTGCACCCTTTCGCTGGAGGTGAAAATAAGCACTCTGGCGACGCACAACAAGCCCTTCCACAGCTGAGAGCTTCGTGCAGCTGCAACATGGACCACGCAGACCTGAAGTCCCATGAGCCGCTAGGAAGTACACACATACACACACAGGAGGGATCCCCTTGTGGGTCCCCCAGCTCGTGTGAAGTACGCTTTCCGACTGCGTGATTAACGCGTGTATAATTATCATTCTTGAGAGTGCCTTTCCATCTTGGGCACTCCAGAGAGGAACCGTCCGTGGGGGTGCAAGGACCATGGCAGAAGCAGCAGAGTGGGCACGGTGGGCACGGTGATCTTGTAAAATTGCACCTTACCTCTACTCCCACACGCCCGTTTGCGAATGGTTCCGAACGGGCTCCGACTTCCCGGTCCGCCATTGTCACCATTCACTCCGGTTTCCTTCAAGTGTCGTAAACCACTCCACGGTGCGCCCGGATGGCGTGTGGTATGCGTCCCGTGTGCAACGAAGCGCCCATGAGGACCCTTCTTGCTCTTAGGTGCTCTGACGCTTTAATTGGAACCACTTGCGACCCGGGGAACTGCCGGCAAACGGAGAGAGAGAGAGAGCCCTCGTTTGGAATACCAAAAGAAGTGGCTACGCTGGCAAGAAGGGTGTAGTTCCTGAGGGCATGCGGGCACCACCGGTTGCGGTGAACCAGTTTTGCCAAGTTTTCTCACAAGAAAAAGGAGTTGGCGGTGGCCCAGAATTGGTTGGCTGGATGGCGTTACGCGCCGGAGTGTCTCGGTGGAACTTGAAGAACTTAATTAAGTTAGGTTAGGTTCGTCGTGTGTCGATTACGTCGGAATACCCCCAAGCGCTGGGTACCCAATCAGATCCGTCGCCAGAAATGGAAGCAGATACACAGAAGCGCACGCTGTGTGTATGTGTGTTTCCAACGACCTGATTTTGCCTTCGATTG